>NC_143556.1:74452500-74752500 GCF_054136105.1 Typopeltis vanoorti | reverse complement strand
CAATTAATAAATCAAATTCTAATTCTTGTAATACAGAATTTTCAATAAACATCAGTGACAAATTTGATAGTCAATCTTGCCCCAATGAATTTCTTAAATAATTCTTGACACGCAAATAATTGAAAATGACTTAACACATTAGAATACGTATTAATTTTGGTGGAAATTTCGGTACTCAATCTATCACAAATCATGAGTTTCTAGGATGAACAATTTGCGACCTGTTAGAATTGTCTCGTTCGTGTTATTTTATGCTGTATTTAATTCATCAAAATGTCTTTTTTGTTCCTTTATCTGGTTTATTTCATAATTTGTTTCATCGGTTAATAGATTTGCTTGTCGTTCTATCAAAATCATTTCGTACATCCATTATAAAATTATGCAAAGATTTTAAAAGTTTTACACATTACAACAAATGTGTTGGAACTTCTTGAAGCGAAAGACTTGTGTTATTTATTCTTTGCCATAATCTATCCCATAATATTGTTAACACTGCAATTTCGTATTTATCGAAATATTTTGACAATGTTTTGACTTGCAATCTATTATCTGGTTTTTCAAGTTCATTTTCGCCTATTTTAATAAGAACAGTTTTAATAAGTTTATCATTTAATCGCAAAGCAGATACGGCATCAGCTCGTGATGACCATCTCGTGTCGCTGATTCTTTTAATATGTTTGAATTTGTATCGGCAAAACTGTCTGTAAGTAAATTCCATCGTTGCATAGATTTAGAAAAAAAAATTGTATACGTTCTGTACGAAATCGAAATAATAAACAGCCTTTGAACAAGCTTCTGCAGCAGAGTTTCCAATAATGTTAAGTGTGTGAGTGGAACATGGATTGAAAATTGCTGATTCGTTCAACATCTTAATTCTTGCTTGCAGACCATTATATTTGCCAGCCATATTTGCCGCATTGTCGTATGTTTGGCCACGACAATTTTTTATATCTAAAGATAGAGCATTTAAATTGTGAAAAACGAGTTCCTCTAAATTTTTTGCGTAATGGTTATTTAATTGCAGAAAACCAAAAAAACGTCCCAGCATATCTCCTTTACTATTTACATATCTCAATATAAAAGTTAACCGGTCTATTGGCTCACATCGAGTGTGGAATCGACGATCAACGAATAATACAGAGCTTCTCTAACTTCCAAAATTAATTTCTCCTTTACTTCAGTCCCCATTAAAGCAATAAATTCATCACATATCGTAGGAGATAAGTAATTAACCTTCCCGCTTCCGATATTATCATATCTTGTTAAATGATTTTTAATAAACTCATCAAACTCTGATCACTAGCATCTTCTCTGTGCCCCCGAAATCCTAAACCCAAACTTGCTAACAACTTTACTGTGGCTACAATTCTTTTTAAAACATCTCGCCAATATTTTTGTTCAATATTAATCGGATTAATCAAATGAGAATCAATACGTCCAGTTATCGACAATCTTTTTTTTAAAATCAACATTGATTTTAATGTTCTTTCAATGCGCGTTTAAGATTTTTCCAATCATTGCATCCTGTACTAAATTTAGTAATAGAACGTGTAAAAAGTTTACAAACATAGCAGTAAATCATTTTGCACTTGCTGAAAAAATAAGCCATTCTTTTGTGCCATTTGCTTTTTCACGGTAAAAATGAACGCTTGGAATATTTCAGTAGTACGTCTGATTTCTGTCATTATATTCAACGTTTAAAGATGTTATGTCTCCGATATTGCACGGTTTATTATTGATAAAGTAATTTACCATTTTCTCCGATATTTTGCACGGCCATAAAGCATTATCTTTTGGAAAATTATTGGAGTCTGCTTGTTTATGTTGATCTGCATCAGCACCTCGTTCATTTTCTTCTTCGGCATTTTCCTCTGTGTCTTGAACATCTCGTTCAAGTTCAGCATTGTCGGTTGTTTCGTCATATTTGGCACCTTCATCTTCCTTCGCAGAATTTTCTTCATTTCGTTCAGCGTTTCTATTATGTTATAATTTTTTAGACTATCTTCTTCTTTTTCGTCTCGTTCATCACATGTTGGTTGACGATCTTCGTTGCTCTGAAATTTAGATGAAGATGAAGTCAAAAAAACCTCCAAGGAGTTTTTTTTTTTTTTTGAGAGAGCGATAATTTTATTTTTTCCTTTCGTCGTTTTTTCTGCCCCGGACAAGTACGTTCGTTTCATGGCTAAAATATTTTATTATATAGTTATAATTAAACAACGGTACAGACAGTAGTTCCAAGAATTAAGACAAAATTGAAACAAAATGGAATATTAGTTTTTCGAATTTTTACTAAAAAAAAAAAATATATATATATATAGTGCGGGCCAGGGCCCCTAGTCTTGCGGGGCCCGAGGTGGCCGCCTCCTCCGCCTGTGCCTAAATCCGCCACTGGATGTAAGGAATATTTGTATCTCAATGAAGTTGATTGTTTCTAACATACCATGGGGCGTTCAGAATCACTCTCAAGCACTTGTTCTGCACTCGTTGTAGTTTAGGAATGTTAGTATTAGAGATGTGGATCCAGGCTGGAGAGGCGTAGGTGATGATAAGACGAATTGTCATCTGGTATAGCTACAATTTAATTCTGTTACTTAGCTTGCTATTTTTATTTATTAGCGGATAGATCTGAGCGATGGCTTTAGACGCCTTTGCGCACATAGACTTGATGTGTTGGTTAAAAGTTAGTTTTAACCAACACACAACCAGGGAATTTTAGTACTGAATAGTAATACGTCTCCTGCAGGAGATATTGACCTTTTCGTGAAGAGGATGGCTGAACATTTTTGGGATTTACTTCTAATCTCCATTTGGAGAACCATCCCTCCAGCTTTAGAAGGTTTTCTTGGAGCTTTCTGGTAATGAAGTGGGGACGGAGAGATCTGGTTAATATTCCTGAATCATTACATATAGGGCCATGATGGATGACACTGGATTGTGCGGGATATCCGACATGTATATAGAAAATAGCAATGAAGCCAGCAGGGATCCCTGCGGCACTCCGGCCAAGATATGGCGCTGATATGGGGTAGAACCATTGACCTTGACTTGAATGGATCTGTTCTGTAAATATGATGTGACTAGATGTACCATTTTTAGTGAGATACGGCTGAGATAAGTTTGTGTAGCAGTCCGAAGTGCCGTATTTTGCCAAATGCTTTTGATAGATCTAGAAAAATAGCTCCTGTGCACTGGCGCCAGTTATAGCTGGTGGTAATGTATTCCACAATTCTGTGGATTTGTAGGGTAATACTATGGTGCTGCCGAAAGCTAAACTGCTCTTCGGGAAGGATGTTTAGTTCATTTACTGAAGCTTGAAGTCCTGAGAGGATGACCTTCTCTGCAATCTTACCTTACCTGGTTTACGAATTGGGATTACATCAGCCTGTTTCCAGATGGAAGGAAAATAGTGAAGCCTTAAGATGGCATTAATGATTATAGTCAAGTGCACTACAGCTTTACAGGTCAGTAGTTTGATCACCCTATTTGAGATACGGTCTGGCCCAGGAGCTTTTTTCTTGTTTAATTTTTTAATAATATGATATTTCAGCAGGTGATGTGGGTGCAATATTGTCAGCACTGGTATCAAGGAGTGCCTATTTCAGAAAATTATTTCTATACAACGTAAGCTAAAATTTTTCAGGTGTTTGCCGTTATGAAGAAATGTGCTTTATTACAAACCTTAATCGTCCGTCGCTTATTATTTGCACGCTTGTTTTTAATTTAATTTGAGTTATAGAAAAGATAGATTAAAACTTTATATCGCTGTTGAGATGAAACTTCCTGTGTGAGTTATGCAAAAAACAGAACCACACATACACAGATCGAGTACGTAGCCCATTTTCGACAAGGAAAAATTTAATCTCTATTCAACTTTTCAAACCCCTTGGAAAGTACACAAACTTGCAGGAAAACACAAACTCACGCAATCCACACCCGACACAGAAATAACTGCAAAATAAGATTCAACTTGTATATTACTGAATGGAAATTACCGATCGGAGTTTGATAGCTGTCAGCTGCTTCATATCGATACTGATTACCATTACACTTAGTCTACGATAGAAAGGTCTTAGGTCTTTCCATATCCCTAAGGATTATTCAGTTAATTTGAAAGAGATGCAATATGACATTAATTTTTGTAAAATAAATTTTAAATTTTGCTGTGGTTTCTACCATTTTTAAACCCACTTTTTTTACAACGTTTTATAAAAAAAGTTGCAAAAATTAAAATTAATTAAATAAAAAGGTCATCTTTGATTTGATATATTACGAGTATTAACAGAAAGAGGTGTGTTTAGAATTACAGGTAACCCTTGTTCAACGCGGTATTTACACAACGCGGTTTCGATATAAGACGGTCTACAAACTGTAGTAACCCTTCATCTTTTCATATATTTTTCACCGCGCGACTTAAAACTCAAATTTTATCTTCGTTAAATTTGTGTCTTCCCCTATCGCGCATGTAGTTATAAGTAGCGAATTTATATTAGGAGAAATACCCTTTCGCACGCATGTACGCCAATTGTTTACAGTAAACGAAGACAATTGAAATTGTCTTAGTTTTTTGCCAGGAAAACGCATTAAAAATCATAAGTGTGTTAATCTCAAGCTGAGCACTTTATTTTCTGGTGAGTTACGTACAATATGTAATGGTTTTTTTATGCAAAAAATAATTTTTATAGTAATGGCCACTTAGAGGGCTTTTGCCATATGGTTGAAAACGAAATTAGTGAATTAATTGATGGGGAAATAGATTTAAATTAGGGGGAGGAACAACTGGTACAATTAATAGATGGCGTTGAACCAAATGGCTGGGATAGTTCTACCGAAGATCTGATTGTGATGAATCCGTTAAAGAATTCAGTTTAAAGAAATTAGCAGAAGGATTGGACTTGGCAAGAAAGTTATTTTACGGATAATGATCCCTCAATGGAGCGCTCCTCAATGGGAAATTCACGAGACAATTGGATATTTGTTTAGCTCCATATTATGAACTTAATAATAAATTGCAGCATAGTGGTAAGCAACCTGACTGACTTTGACTGATTAAACTGACTTCTTGATGACTAAACCAGCCGAAGTATGCAATGAGAATTATACTAATGTGTGCAAGAGCTTTCAAGTGATGACGACGTCCGGCCACTTAAATAAAGAACATCTACGAAATGTTAGTTTTGAAGACAGTGATGACGATTAAAATATGTATTTTATTTTATTTTTCCTAAAACATTTATGTATTATGTGCAATGAAGTTTACGTATAATTTGTAATTTTATAAGTTTATACTATGTATTTTGTTTCATAGTTTATATGTTTTCTTAACTTACATGAATTGCCAGTCGGAATGTATGGAAGCGAAATCTGGACAATAAAACAAAAAGACAAACAAAGATTAATAACAGAAGAAATGAAGTTTATGAGAAAAACTGCAAAGTATACTCTATTTGATCACAAAAGAAATGAAGATATTATGAAAGAATTAAACCAAGAACCAGTAATTGAAAAAATTAAAAAAATATAAACATAAATGGATGGAACACGTTCAAAGAATGAAAACAGAAAGATTACCAAAACAAGCCTTAAAGTACAAGCCATTAGAAAAAAGAAAACCAGGACGTCCTCTTAAACGATGACTTCTAACGCCGGAACAGGCCATGCTAGGCCTAAATTCTTGATACGTATGATAATGATGATGATGATATATTATATTGATATGAGATGTTTTCATTGTTTATTTATTTATTCATAAAAGCAAAGTTGGAATGGATTGACTGCATGGATGGTGGATGTAGAAGTGGGTTGTGTGGTGAAGAGCTCACCTGAGTCGAGTCTTTGGGTTCTTATGGAGATGTCAGGTAAAAATGATTCAAATTAAGTGTATATTGAATCCAACATTATTTCAATTTTCATCGCCAAAGTGAAGCCTTTTGGCTCATTTTTTCAGTAATTCTTGGTGCCTTTTGTAATGTGACACCTTTTTTTGGCAACTCGTATGGTAAAGTATAAGTTCTGCATCACTTCAACCTGAGTATTTACATCTGGGTCTGGCTCCCACTGACGAGACCTCAACAAAGGTCGAAACCGGTTGGAAGCTTGGGTGATGAATGTTTTAACTGAAGCTCGTCTGTTGTTGTCACCCAGGTCCTGGATGGGGGGTAATAAATGGCAATGCTGTAGCCCATGAAGTTAACTGAAGCACGGCTGTTGCTGTTATCCCTCAGATGAGATATGAGCAAATGAGGGACTCTGCTCGGGGCTGGGGTGAGCCTGCCACGGGGTAAAGCCAACCGGTTCTAAGAGTTCTTCTCAGTGACAGCGTAAGCTTGCTATTGACTTAATGGGGCAATAATAAATGGGTTAGAAATAAAGCACTTGATCAAAGACTAGACACCACAGGTATGAGGATTCTGAGAAAAATTAGGGGAGTGATCCGGTGGCAGAATCATATTAAAAATGAAGACATTGGGAAAGAACTTGCCACTGTGAGCATCCAGGAATAGGTCAGCTGATCTAACCTAAGGTCACATAAACAGAATGGGAGAGGAAAGTTTATAAAAACAGAAAAGAGGCCTACAGGAAGACCACGATAGAGGTGCATTGATTGTCAGAAGTGCTTTAGAAGCATAGAATGTTAGTCAAGACAGTGTTTGGGTGCTCACAAGATTGATAGATTGAAATCGGAGGAAAATCGTTGATAAGAGATTAATAATAATGTAAACTCAATCATGTAGTGCTGTCCTCGTAACCTGAAACCCCTTGAAGTTTCATATCAGGAAATTGATGATTGATGATGACCAGTGGTGATCATCAATCGCCTCTGGTCATCACCACTGTTCAAAGTGCCCGGACGGCACTTTGAACCTTTTTGAACTTTTGCAGTTAATTCTAAAATACAGTCTGGAGAACTCATTTCCAAATATTATAATACTACTGCAGATTTTCTTCACAATTGCTGTAAGTGTTGCTAGTTGTGAGAGGAGGTTTTCTAAATTAAAATAGATTATGAATTACCTACATTACTATGAACTGGACTTCGCCAATCTCATCGACGATTTTGCTGACAGAAAAGCAAGAAAAATAGCATTTTAGAATGTTGGAATTAAAGTTTTACTTCAAAAATAAACATAGTGTTTTAATTTATCTCCCTAAATGGCGTTTTGACTTTTTGTAGTATTTTTGGTGTGTGTTAAAAGGAGCGACAAATTCAGGGACCTCCCCGGGCGGCAAAAGTTCTAGCTAGACACTAATAATACGTGAAACAGCATTTTTTAAATTTCAATTACGGTATCTCTAGAAATTAACTTCACCAAAAGTCCCTAAACGAAATATGGATCTCGCCCAAAAGCAAACATGAAATGTTTACACGCAAATATCTGATCAATCATTAAATTAATTGAAGAGGTTAGAATCATTTCAGTTTATAATGTATATTAAAAGTTGTCCGAAATATAATAGGTGGATTAATTCGTGAAATTTATTTAAATAAAATCGTCAATTATTTCATAAAGTTTTAATTTATTAAACCTATTATATTTCTTACAAATAAGTTTTATTTTTAAAAATATTTATAAATACAAATAAAATGACGTTTAATTAATATTTATACTTCACTTAATACTGTATTTCCCAGTTCATTCAGTGAAACAAACCTATCAAAATGAATCAATAGGAGGAGAATATACAGGCGTTTTGAGCATTCGTCACTTCCTATAAGGTTTGGCTAGGGCAACTCGTAGTATGACGGCGGTGTATTCCCGCTAGCTCTCTGGTCAATTTTCGCACGAAACTTTTATAGGTTCTATATTCGGCTTTGAAATGATGTTGGATTTAATA
Organism: Typopeltis vanoorti; assembly: GCF_054136105.1. NCBI lineage: Eukaryota > Metazoa > Arthropoda > Arachnida > Uropygi > Thelyphonidae > Typopeltis > Typopeltis vanoorti. The sequence continues at coordinate 74,744,667 of NC_143556.1, read as the reverse complement.
TCCATTTAATTTTGCATTGCCGAAGTGAAGCCTTTTGGCTCTTTATTTTAGAAAAAAAAGAATAACTAAAAGTAAAAAATACATAAATTATTATTATTAAGAGAGGCCTCCAAGGATTCAGGGACTCATTGAAGGAGGCCACATATTACACCCACCAGTTATCATACTTATTCTTGAATTCATTCACACTGCTTGCACTCCCAACATCCAATGGCAATCCATTCCAATCACGCACCACCCTCTGAGAGAAAAATTTAGCCCTCACACCCTTCTTGGCGGCCTTCGTTCTCAGCTTGAAAGGATGCCCTTTCCCCACCCTCCATAAATTGAAAAATTCCATCAACTGAAATCCTGTATGACCCTTTCTGAAGTTTGTAAGTCTCAATCATATCATCCCTCTTTCTCTTGTTTGCTAGTGTCTGCAGTCTACAAATTCTCAATCTGTCTTCATAATCAGTATTGTGCAATCCTGATATCATTTTTAGCACCCTCCTTTGTTTTCTCTCCAATATATCAGAATCACAACGGAAACCAGAAGACCAGACCTGCGCACAATAGCCCAAGTAAGGTCTTATCAAGGCCTTGTAAAGAGGCAAAATAACATCCTTATCTTTACATGTGAACGTTCGTTTCAGTATTGCAATTATCCTTTGAGTTGCATTTGCAATCATTGCCGCATGGCCCCATAAACTTTAACTTCCTATCTATTAACACTTCAAGATCCCCAGCCCCACCAGTTTCTTCTAGCCTAATCCACCAATATAATACGACATTGGATATCTAATCACGCTGAATTGAATGACTTTACATTTACTAATATTGAACTGACACCCATTTTCCCATGCCCACAATTCCAGCCTGTTCAAATCGTTCTGCAAAGACTGCATATCAGCAGCATTCCTGATTACCCAACTTATCTTTGCATCATCAGAAAATAATTGTATGTCGCTTGTCAAATCCTTCCCAATATCAGTAATGTACAGATTGAATAACAGTGGACCAAGCACTGATGGTTGTGTTACACCACTTGTTACTTTAAATCTTGCAGATTCACATCCACGGTAGACCATTTTTTGATATCTGTCAGTCAGCCATCCTCTTATCCATGCTAATATTGTATAACCCAAACCCATTTTCTCGAATTTATGCAACAGTCTACCATGCTGTATTCTGTCAAAAGCCTTAGCAAAATCCAAAAGTGTCATGGTGTATCCATTCCCCTCGTCTAGTTCAATGGTATCACTGTCATACAGAGTGTGCCTGTTGAGTAATGAGACAGCAATCATTATATCAAAACAAAGAACTATATTTGTAATTGTCAATTGCACGGATTCAAAATAATCAAACTCTGTACAATGAATACATCTGTCGTACAGGTGCTCGAAGGCACGGTGAAGTTCCTGAACGGAACTTCCTTAAATGTCTGGGGTCACATCGCGTTGGTTGTCTTCAGTGTCGCTGAAGCGATCCTCTATCAAGGCATACATCTTTGGGAGGAGGACAAAAAAAGGGGGGGGGTTCTATCACAGATATCGACTTCGAAGCCAGAAATTACTTCACAGGCAGTGCGCGGGCGCGTTCTCGTGCGACAGAAACCAATTTTTGTTGTGGAACAGCTCTTTTCTGACACGTCGCATGCGGACGTACAGGCGTTGCATCACTCCTAAGTAATACTGACTGTTCGGTGTGGTGCCTTCAGGAACAATGCCTTTGATGTGGATAATTCCAGCAGCGTCAATAAAAAAAAAAAAAAAAAAAAATTCCTGGTGGTTATCGGCCTGTTGGGCAACAAATCCCTAGCTTTCACCACATTTTTATTTGTCCTTGCAGAAACTGACCGTTCACAGCGTGATTCATCCAGCAGGGACTCCCTTCCTGCTGGATGAAAATTGAAAACCAGCGGAACATCCGTGAACAGCTCACACAGTCCTTACCGTAAACTTCTTTTAAGGTCCTGGTACACTAATTAACAGCAAAATTGTATCACAGCTCTTTGCTCCATGGTGCAACTTCTGACATGCTCCACTCACGCAAACTTACTTCAACGGTTGCCACAGGAAAACTGCTGCATCACTCAACTGGAAAGTTGCACCTCTGATTACAACACACTAGCGGTCAAAATTATAAATACGTTTGTTATTTTTATTCAAAGGACTGTCCTGTAAAAAATCAATCTCATGACTTAACCAGCACACTGTGTAGAATGTGCGCAAGTTTCTAAAACATGACCTCCCCTTATAAAACTCATGCTGTTCATCACAAAGTAGAGATTTTCTGTCAACCTATTTCGGAATGCAAGCCCTAACCAACTTTACCAAAATCTTCACCACCACTTCTGAAGTACTAATTGGTCGATAGTTGGATACATCGGTCTTTGCAGCACCTTGTGCGATGGAATTTCCACACATTCTTTCCAATCCTGCGGAGTCTTTCCTGTTCTTAGACTCATTAAACAGCCCAGCCTGGTTAAAGGAATAGCCAGTCAGCTGAACACTCGTTTAACGCACATGCTGATGTCCCATCAGTCCCTATTGCTGAATTCTTATTCAACTTGTGCAACAATTCTAACACCTCGTCCTCATACTCTTCACTGGATGAAGAAACCTGAGTTTCTTCATCCAGTGAAGAGGTAACAGTGAGCTCAATGTCGTGTACAGCAGATTGAGAGCTCTTAACAAAATGGGTAATCATTAGTTGAACAATCACTTCGATTACCCTCACACTATCTGCATTCACTAGTTATTCTTTCATATTCATTCTTTCTTTTGCTTACAGCATATCGATATAATTCTTGTGGGTTGTCTTTAGCACTAAGAGCCAGTTTCTTTTCATAATCAGACTTTGCTCCCCGTACAACAGTCGAGACTCTTCTGGCCTGCTGGTTATAATTATGGTACTGACATCATCCTTATGCACACGGCATTCCTTGCACATAGTGATTTTCTTACGAATCTCTTGCTTAATAAGATTACACATCCGTTTGACTCCTACTCTATTTATTCTTCGAACTCTCGGAACACATTCTGATATCGCATCATTTAAGTATTGTTTATATGCTTCCCATGCACTGTCGATATCCTTTCCAACCCATTCCAATGAACTCAGTAAACTCCTCAGTTGGTCATAATTTCCTGCTCTGTAGTTCAGCATGTAAACTTTTCTGAAAGGACAATTCATAAGCTTAGTCACTTCGCAAGTGAGTACCTCAGTTCCGCCAACCGGAGGCAGAATAGTTACGTCTTTAACTGAAATGCCCTCTGACACTATAATCAAATCTAACACTCTTTGCTCTCGAGTTCCTTTCTGTCACATGCTGCTTGAGAAATTCTCAGCAGCTCAATCAATCCGCTGTCGTTCTTCAAATGAGATTTTACTGCTACCCAATCAATGTTCGGATAATTAAATTCTCTTTTCGCGCTCATCTTTTGTATTTTGGTGATACGTGTCTTCATCCCTAGCATACGATCCACCAGGTCTGTAAAAACCCCAACTACAATTTAAAAGCCAATTAAATTTAGAATGTTATTAATGAGGCGCTATCTGGCAACTATTTCGTTTAATAAACTGCTATCACAAAATGCAAATATCTGTGTAGCGTACTCGGAGTGAGTGACTTTCCAACATTTGTATTTTAGTTGAGTTTGATTCTTTTCCAAAATTAGATGAGCTTTTAGTTCTAAGTTGAATCAGTTAGTCAATCTCATAAAAGTGAGGTAAAATTTTCCATTCAAAATTAAATTTTCAGCCCACATAAAAATAAAACTTTTCTGCAAGTATTGATTAGTATACTTATAAATCTTTTTTTATTTTTAATTTATTTTTTATAAGCGTGTGTAGCTCAGTGGATATAGCGTTTGCACACCACGGCGCTTGACAACACGAAGGAAGACTTTATTTCGAATCTAGTCATTGACTAGAGGAAATTTTTCTAAGCATGTTTTCGACCGGTTGCCGAGTTAGTCGATCTCTGGCACGAGCAAGTGGGTATTGTTCTCCCGGAAACTCGGGTTTTTCGTCCCGTAAACTCAAGAAAATCGACCGTAGAACCCACATTATTTCAGACATAAAATATATTGTATTACGGTTTATTTAATGTATTTAATGTCTGAAATCGTCACTGCGTTCCGCTTAATTAGTGATAGCCTTGGGCCAGCTGTCTCTGATTGGCTGCCAGTTGAGATTCAACTGCCCACTCAGTCTCCAAAACTTAGATAGGGCTAAACGGCCTCGCCTACTCTCTATATCCGGGAATAAAAAGGCGTTAGCTGATTTTTTTTTTTTTAGTTAGAGTTTAATGTGTAACAAAGTAAACGGTATTACAATGCACAGTGTACGATTTTTTACATTCTGAAAACGTGAAATTCTTCATTTTTTTTACTTTGAATTTTAATACAAAAAATAATATATTAACATTCTATTACATATGAGAGGCTGCGTAGCTCAGTAGAAGTGGCGTTTGCACTCTACGGTGCTTGATTGAACGAGCTTGTAGGAATTTTCATTTGCAAAGTAATACATACAACAACTTTACTGATTTAAAGGGTGAAGCGAATGCTTTTCATATTCCCTGCTATTTGGGGAATATGAAATATTCCTCCAGATAATTGCTATCTGGAGAGAAACTGTGAGTGGAGAAAGTTTATGAGATAATTGCTCGCCCTGAGTGGGCTTGAAGATTAGTCATCAGATTTGTGGTTTCAGATGGCTTTTGGTCTTTCATGTTTGAAGTAATCTGTTGAGTCGTAATTTGCCGCTAGTTGAATTAGATTATTAGGGTGCACAGATGCTTTCGAGAAGAATTTAACTGCTGTAGACTGCATGAAAGTGTAAATGTAGGGGACATTTGTGTCCCGATGCACAGTTCGTACGAACCAAGGGGCATTTAGGATCATTCTTAGGCATTTATTTTATACACGTTGTAACTGGAGAATATTGGTATTAGCGGTGTGGCTCCAAGCCGGAGAAGCGTAGGTGAGTGTAGGACAAACCACCAATTTATATATAAGTTATATATAAGTTTGATTCTGGTGTTCAGCTTACTGTTTCTGTTAATCAGAGGATATAAAGATGTCTGTATAAAGACATCAAAATTCATAGCTGGGTTATGATTTTTGATGTCTTTATACAGAGCGTTTTGATGTGGGAGCTGAAAGTCAGCTTTCTGTCCTGTAGTGCGCCTAGGTATTTGATCTCAGTTAGCCATGGGATTTTTGTGTTAAATTGGAGAATGTCTCCTGTAGGAAGCATTAATCTCCTCGAAAATAGCACGGCTACCCTCTTCTGAGGACTTACTTGAAGTCGCCATTTGGTGAAATATTGTTCGATTAGTAGTAGGTTTTCTTGCAGTTTCTTGATGGCTAGAAGCGGCTTTAAAGATCGCTAATATCGCTGTATCATCCGCGTATAGGGCTTTGATAGATGACAATGGGTTGTGCGGGATATCACACATATATATCATATATATATATGGCAAAGAGAATCGGTGCCAGTAAGGATCCTTGTGGGACCTCAGCCAGGATGCGTTTTTGTGCTGATATTGTACCCTATCTTAATTTTCATGAGTCTATCATGAAGGTATGAGTTAATCAGATTAATAATTCTCATTTTCTGCTTCACTTATTCTTGCTCTATCTATTCTACTGTGATGTTGGGGTTTATATTTCTTTTTTTAATTTCAACTTCATGTTTACACTCACTAAACTATGGTCCGAATCTATATCTGCTCCTTGAAAAGTTGGACACTGCTGTACTGATGTTATCCATCTTCTTTTAATCGTAATCATATCGATCATGTTCTTGGTTTTCCCATCATTTGATCGCCACGTCCATTTTGTACACTCCTTTTGTTGGAATCTTGTGTTACAGATCATCATCTCGTGGTCCACAGCAAATTCCATTATTTTTTCACCTCGTTCATTTCCTTCTCCTAAACCACAGTTTCCCATGACTCTTTCCCAACCATCATTATCTATTCCAACTTTGGCATTACAATCTCCTTCAATAATTAGCACTGCTTTAGTATTGTTTTTGTTGTATATGTCAGATCTTTGTAGAATAAGTCAATATCCTCATCTGTGCTGTTAGATGTGGGTGCATATATCTGGACTATTGATATGTTAAATGGTCTTGCTTGAAATCTTGCTACTATGATTCATTCATTGACTGGTCTGTAGCCTAACAGTGCCTCTCGAGCTCATTTGTTAAGAAGGAAGCCAACTCCTGCTTCGTGTTTGGTGTCATGTCCTGCCCACATACTTCGCATCCACTTATCTCTCCTGATGATGTCCATCGCATCTCCGCCAATCCTAGTATATCACACCGATATCTCTTCATTTCCTCCGGAAGTAGTTGTAGTTTTCCTGACATCCAAAGCATCTGTACATTCCATGTTCCTACTATCATTCACTTATTTATTAATGCTTTTGATCGTTTGCTCATCGTGGATATTATTGTTATTACAATATCGCACCGATTTTATTGATGATACAATTCGATTTTATTTTGGCACCAACATAAAAATAAAAAAAGTAAATAAAAATTTAAAAATGAATTAATTCATACTAATCTATAAAGCATTATGAGAAAACATTTCAAGATACGCAATCGCATCATACGCATTCTGCGTAGACTACAAACTTAACAGATTACAATCGATGCAAAATAAAATGCTGAAACTGATATTCTGGGAACAAAGAAAATAGTCCACAATCATACGGTCAGCAAGGACAGAAGAAAAAATATTTAAGGTGAAACACTTATTCCAAAACACAGTCATGTTAAAACATTACTGCAGCCCAACTTATAGAGCAACCAGAAAACATATCAGATAACAAGGCCACACTCAACAAACTACATAACATATAAATATAATTATCACTACGGAAAAGCCAACCAAAACTTCTACATAAGTGATATGATCAACATACTGCCTCTGGATAAACAGAGTTAAAATCGGGATATATACTGTATATAGTTATTATAACGTGATGGTCAATTAGAGGGAAATTGCCTAAAAAATTCTCTCAAGTACCAAGACTACAAACACGCCCCGTGCAACATCATCCCCTTCAAAAACGGGTGTATGTGTTGGTGTGTGCATGCATTCGCTTCTATCCGTCTTATTAAACAGGCATGACAATGCTACTGCCAGTTCCCTGGAACATTCCCTTAAGATGCGTGGTGATATGTTAGCAAATCCTATCGCGTTATTAACATCAAGGTTATTTATTTCGTCAAATATCTCCTGATCACTCACAATTAAGCTATCCCCTCCTATGTCCTCTACACTTAAGTTCCTCATGATTCCACCCTGATCAGGATGAAACACACTTATAAATTGATCACTGAATACCTCAACAATGTCTTCTGCAGCAGTGATCTTTCTACCACTTTCATCCCTTAACTTCATCTTTCCATCATTCTTCCTTCTACTTGCCACCTATCTAAAAAACTCTCGAGGGCTTTTCTTAGCCTGATTTGCCAATTTCTGCTCATACTCTACTTTTGTTTTCCTTACTAACTGAGTCACTCTCCTAGCATGTTCTTTATATTCTTCATGTGATTGATTACCATTATTCACCTTGTATCTCCTCCAAAGGACTTTCTTTTTCCAGATTTCATGCTTAAGTTCCACATTCATCCACTCTACATCAACGTTATTCAGCCTTTTAGGATACATTCATACATTGATGCTGTTATGTATTTCTTTGTCAGTTCCCATGCAGCATTTATTTCCTTACCGCTCAACTCCTCGTTCCATGTTATAGCTCCAAGCTGTCTCCTAAGCTTGTCATAATCATCAGCCTTATAATTCTACATATATCCTTTCCTCGCAGAAGCCTGCATATGACTAGCCATAACACAGGTGATTACTTCATGATCACTTTCAACAACTGGAGGAAAGTGTGAGACCCCCTCTAACAATTACATCCTCTGATGAAATTATCAGATCAAGAACTGTTGATCCTCGCGTGCCTTTCTTTACATGCTGCCTTAGATAGTTATCTGAAGAACTCGAGAAATTCACTTTCCTTATTCCTAAATGCTATCTCTTCATTTCAATCTCTACCGCCATAGTTAAAATCACCCCATAATAATTACCCTTCCTTTGGTCACTAATCCAAGTTGTTTATACATTTCTCCATCACCACCTTCCACATTCCCAGGCCTATAGCAACATCCAACTAAATATGTCTTCCTCTCAACCTCCACGTTACACCACACTACCTCATAACCATTGCCACTATTTCCCCCTTTCATGTCTACCTTATGTGGACTTAATTCCCCTGCTATCATCAGCAGCACTCCCCCTCCCTCCCTGCCCTTTCTATCCTCAAGAAAACATACTGCATCCTTCCATTTCTATTCCTTTTAGAATATCATCTTCATTCAACCATGTTTCACTTATTCCAATGCTTTGGGGGCGAATCAACTCAACCACTGAAACCATTTCATCCCCTTTATTTCTGATACTTCTGGCATTTGTGAACAAACAACAGTTCATTTTGAGGTCTATAGCCAGTCCTGACCAAGCCATATTCTGGTCGTGATTTCCCTGCTAATGCCAAAAATTCCTCCTTCTCATTTCGTATGCTTCTTGAATTAGTGTACAAAAACTGCAGATTCCCTTTACTTCTTATACCAGCTTCAGAACTGATATTCATTCTACTAATTTCAGTATTCACAATAGTCCCGTGCCGATTTTTATAAACTCTATTTTTAAAATTATTCCATGAAAAAGGATCAACAAACACACACATTCACTGCATAAGAGTCTCTGTTCTCACACTCAACCTCTTCAAATTAAGTTACCCTGCCCAATTACTTATTAATAGCATTCCTGCCATACTGTTAGATCATTTGTTTATTTTCCTCAAAATAAAAACAAGAATGCTAATTTTGTGTGCATATGTTTATTATATATTGTAATACAGAAAAAAATCTATACATTTTTTCCAATAACAAATTTAACTTCCTTTTCCCCACATATTTAATATTAGGAAACTGCAGAATTTGAGATCCACTAATTTGAATTCGCATGAATACAAAAGAACAATTATTGTCGATGCATTTTTTTTTTGAAATTTATAATATTCAGGTATTTATTTATTTATTTTCGTATATGAAGCGAAATTGACATTTTCTCTTTGTTAGACATAAATGCTTTGAACAATTAACGATTTTTTGGCAACCAAAGTCCACATTTCACAAACTTTGTGACGTCACAATTAAACTGGCAATATACACCCGATGAAACCTCTAATTCTTTGCTTTTTGAGTGAAGGCCTGCTTGACATTAGTCTTGTTCTTCTAACTCTCAACAAAAACTAAAGAATAAAGTGTGTAAGTACATCGCTAATTCCAATATATTACTATACTATTTTAGCTTATTGATAAAATCTAATAAATACAAAATAATTTCTTTTCTTTTTTTTTTAACATGCTAGAGAGGGAGAGAGAGAGAGATACACCATGAAAGAAAGAATAATTAATTGGTTATGAAAATATTGAGGAGTTAAAAAACTATTTAACTCCTACCTTCGCTTTTATAAATGATGAATGGTTAGTATGGATGGATATCATAGCTGTGTCATCTGAGAGGTAGCAGATTGACGTGTATCAGACAGGTCAATAATTTTGTTAAGAAATCGCTTCAAAATGGGGTTGATGGGTGGTAGCGTAGCTACAGGTCCGAACTTGCTAACTGAATTTCTTTTTCCTAATGTGTATATATATATATATATATACTGTTGTGATTATTATGATCTATAACATGTTGGGTATATCTCCAGTTTCAAATATTTTATTCAATAATTTTAGTATGATTGCTTGTAGGTTAGACGTGTGTTGTTTAATATCTTTGGGTCTAATAAAAAATAATATGTAGAACAGTAAAACAGGGAGTTAAGGCCCACGACCTTTCACTTGATTGATAAACTTAGATCTGATCCCACCAAATCCTGGAAGTCTGTTTTATTAATTTGAAGAACTACAGCAATAATATAGTGATAATATAACTTGGCGGTACTTATCTACTTATGTCGGTAGATATATGTTCACGGAGCTGGTTCGCGCGATGGCTTTGTCTATAGAGCTGAGCTACAGAGTCTCCTTGCATTTATTATTTATTATTCTGTTAGGGAACATTGTTGCATAAAACATCAGTGAGAAGTTCTACATATATATGAATCCTAAGGGATTATTTTACTCATTTATCATACAGTGATTAGTAAGGTTTAGTATTATGGCCAGTATCAACTACAACATTTTGTAGTTGATATTGCTAAAAAATACAAAATAAGTAGCTTCATCACTACAGCTATCATTCTTTTAGCAGATGCGGTTTGGTACTGAAATATTGTTCTACCCTACATTTGTAATTAATAAATATAAATTAATAATTCATAGTTCATATGTATTATTTCAATTTATAATTCATATTTATTATTTATAAGTTCCAGGGCGGCTCGTGCATATGCACTGGGAATAGCAGCACCCCCAATTTTTGTCGATACATAAATATATTTATCAATTTATTTATATTTGCTTGTAATATTTAATTTTATCATCAACAATCCTATACAATAATAAATTTAGTTTAATCCTTTATCCAAATGTAAGCAAACAAAGTTTGTGCCTGAAGTATCTTCAGGACTGAGGCAACTCGTAGTAAAGGCGGATTAAGCTCTCATCACTCCTTGTCTCAGTATCTCCCATAACGCAAATCACATCTCCTTGCTGACATGTATAATGCTACGCATTCAGGGAAGGGCCACTGCATTATAGGAGATATTAAGACAAGGAGTGATGAGAACTTGGTCCACCTTTACTACGAGTTATCTCAGTCTTGAAGATACTCCAGGCGCAAACTTTGTTTGCTGACACTTGGATGATGGATTAAACTAAATTTATTATAGTCTAACCAAGTGAAAAATAAACTTCCAACATCTTTCTCTAAATCCAGAGTAATTTAATAATAAGGTGAGACACCTTTAAGCAATTCGCGTAGGTAAATATGACTTCTCCATTGCCTCTACCTTAGTATCACCACTTCTGGGTCTGGCTCCCACTGATGAGACCTCAATAAAGGGCGAAACCGGCTGGGTAGTGGCCCTTCCCTTAATGCATAGCATTATACATATCCGCAAGGAGATGTGCTTTGCATTATGGGAGATATTAAGACAAGGAGTGATGAGATCTTGGTCCACCTTTACTACCTTTACTTTAATTTATTATAGTCTAACCAAGTGGGAAAAAACTTCCAAAATCCTATACAATTCTCTTATTTTGTATAAAAAATAATAAAAATCCATCTTGTAGCACTTAGGAGGGTGAAGGGCGCTAGCAGCACTGTGTTTACCACAGTGTCATATTGCTACGCGCGCAAGCATATACAGGTCATAGTGAGATGCGAGCTATTACCATAATGTGGCACTGTCCATCGCGCAGTTCCACTGTTGTTTATATGCAGTTTTCGCCAGTAAATATTTGGACATTACAATTAAATCCTGTAATAGTAATGTCCAAAAATTGTAAATCCATTCCTTTAATTACAATTTTTAATTTTATCGATAATAAACAATAATTTTTCATATTTATTATTTTTTTTTTAATTTAACATAAATACTTAAAGTGTGTATGTATATTTCAAAAGTTGAGGCACCCCACGATTTCAAGCCACGAGACGCCACTGTTTATAACTTATAATTCATATATGTATAAAATGAATTAAAACATTTCAGTTGTGTTTTTATTATTTATTTATTATTATTTGTTCGCTGCAATCCGGCTGTTTTAAGAAATTAGATTTTTCTTAAATCCATCCATATATATATATATATATATATATATATATATATATATATATATATATATATATATATATATATATATATATATATATATATATATATATAATCACATATAATACACAAGTTTATAAAATAACCAAGTTATTTTATAAACTTGGTTATTTTAACTCCTAATCCCAAGTATGCAAACAATTAAGTTCGCGCCTGAAACAAAGTTCAAGTCTTAAGGTGATACAACACAAGAGCAACTCATTGTAAAGGTGAGTAAAGTTCTGATAACTATTCTTAGTATTTTCCCATAATGTAAAGCATATCTCACTAGAAGATGTATACTGCAATGTATTATGGGTGGAGTCACTACCCAGACCGGTTTCAACCTTTTTTGAGGTCTCCTCAGTGAGTAGCTAGACCCTAAATAATATGTTGTATCATCTTTAGACTTGAACTTTGTTTCAGGCGCAAACTTAATTGTTTGCATACTTTGGATTAGGAGTTAAAATAACCAAGTTTATAAAATAACTTGGTTATCCTAATATACAATATCCCCAAGTTAAAAAATTTATTACATATATATATATATATATATATATATATATATATATATATATATATATATATATATATATATATATATATATATATATATGTATTACACACACACATATATAAATATATATCATCATCATCATCATACGTATCAAGGATTTTAGGCCTAGTATGGCCTGTTCCGGCCTTAGAAGTCATCGTTGAATCGTTTAAGAGGACGTCCTGGTTTTCTTTTTCTTAATGGCTTGTACTTTAAGGCTTGTTTTGGTAATCTTTCTGTTTTCATTCTTTGAACGTGTTCCATCCATCTATGTTTATATTTTTTAATTTTTTCAATTACTGGTTCTTGGTTTAATTCTTTCATAGTATCTTCGTTTCTTTTGTGATCAAATAGGGTATACTTTGCAGTTTTTCTCATAAACTTCATTTCTGCTGTTGTTAATCTTTGTTTGTCTTTTTGTTGTTCCATGTTTAATAACAACACTTCAACTATTCATTGCAAAAGAATTGTTCAGCAGTCGTAGCACGACAGCAACTTCCGCTATCTTCCCTATCCACAATAAAGTCCAAATCCGAACCCCATTGAGAATTAAAAGGATATGTTAGAAAAACAGATTTCGGAGCAAAATCTCCTTCCTTCAAATCTGAGCCAGTTAAAGCACTGTCTGGTGAATGCCTGATATGTTGTAGAGAGATAGATGTAATCCAAGATCTTGTGGAATCTATGCCAAACCGTCTATGTGTTGTAATTCGGGATAAACGAGGTCCAACACGGTATTAAATAAGTTTCTAATTCACTGGCAGCAGAGGGGACCAAGTGGATGTAGGACCTGACAGCCTCCAGGAGTACCGAGCTATGTGGAAAAATTAAGAGGTCCTATAAGAACGATATAGAGAGAAGATAAAGACAAATTCAATACTGCCACACAAGTAAACTAGGCTGCAAGAGAAATGTCAACTTTTCCAAATGCCGAAATTTTTTAGGAATCCTGGAAATTTTATCACCAGGGCCCCCCCCACCCCACCCCACCCCTCCAACTGGCTTAATTCTCCCCTGTTGGCGGGTAGATGTATTTATGTTAACAGAAAGCTATGCGGTCAACTTAGAAACATAATTTAATAGTTCTTTGTAATTATTAAAATAATCCTCTACCTTTTATTCCCTACTGGGAGTAAACGAGGCCATTTTAGTCTTATCTATCTTTTAATGAATGAACTTCCCGTTCAATCGTTAGATAGCTGGCCCATCACTAGTTATTTTAAACAAATCTGAAAAATAATACACCTGAACAATTGGTCAACAACTCGAGCGCTCTCTAAGAAATATTTTTGTAAGATGAAAATGTCTCATAAAGCACAGAGATTTCAGTTATCAGTGGAAGTGGCGCTTGCGTCCTCTGCGCTTGGTCGCTCGAAATGAGACTTAGGTTCAAGTCTAGTCACTGACTGAAGGAACTTTTTCTAAGCCTATTTTCGACCGATTCCCGAATTAGTCGATCTCTGGCACGGACAAGCGGGTTTTTCCTCCTGGAAACTCGGGTTTTTCGTACCGTAAACTCAAGAAAATCGACCATAGTACCCACATTATTTCAGACAGTAACATATCTTGTTAGGGTTAGGTACCAAGAGAGGGCAGCACTTGTTTGCCAGCCTCTTCATCCGTGGCCGCCTATAATTACTGATAGACATGGGCCAGTTATCTCTGATTGGCTGCCGGTGGAGAATGAACTGCTCACTCAGTCTCCAAAAGCTAGATAGGGTATAAAGGCCTCGCCTTTATACCCTATCTAGGATATAAAGGCTTTATTCCTTATATATTCCCTATAAGGAATAAAAGGCGTTAGCTGATTTATTTTTATTTTTATTTGAAATTGTTATTTACAAATTTTCCGTCTCAAGAAGGAAGAAAATAAAATAAAAACCAACACAATTACGGCAATTTTATTTATTTATATTAATGTTTTTTGTTGGGGAAAGGGGTAGGATACAGCTCGGAAAATTCAGCAAATACACTGGTGTCCAAAAGCTAAGGACAACTACATTTTTACCTGTATATGAGAAAAAAATTTTATGACTACAACCAAATGTAAATGGAGATCGATTTATTTGGATGGGCATATTAATAAATTATATTACATTACATTACACAAAAATGTGTTATAAATTTCCTACAAATTAAACTGCAATACATTTTTGGCAAAAGTTACACATTTCCGAAAGACGTAGTTAAGGAATTAATGCACAGTGTTTATAGAAAACTATGTGTAGAAAATTTCAGTATAAAATATGTCCACCCCGAACTGCGTTGCAGCCATCAATTGGTACAAAGAATGGTTACGACATTGTCGTACCATTCTTTGTACCAATTGATGCAGAAATTCTTGAAGAAAACTAGCCCACACCTCCATTAGAGCAAGGATAAGGCCCTGTTTGTTTTTTCTGGAGGAGAATTTTGAGCAGTAATGCGCTTCCTTGCCATGTCCCAAACGTGTTCTATGGGATTGAGATCTGGAGTGTGTGCGTTAGCCACTCGATTCCATTGATATCTTTGGTCTCCAGAAGTATATCTCCACTGCTCGTGTAGGATGTGGTGTGGAAATGTCATCCATAAAAATGAATTCTTCGCCTACAGCAACATGGGACAATTGAACATGACTTTGAAGAGCTTCATTACAATATCGTTCACTAGTCGTAGTTCCGTTTTCCAGCACTTGCAGCTTGCCAAGTCCATAAAGCATAATGCCTTCCCACTGCGATGGTAAGAAGCAGTGCCGTAACTAGCTTTTCATTGGCCCTGTGCAATATTTTATTTTTGCCCCCCCCCCCCCATTTTTTTGAAACGTTAGGGAATCGGCCCTACTTTGGCAAAATTTAAAATTTGATTTGAAAATGAAAATATAATATAATATACAAATTATTTTTTTATACCCAATTTCAGGCCTCCTCCCTCCTGGGCCCTTTGCCTGTGCACTCGTTGCACCTAACTAGTTACGGCACTGGGAGCAGTACCACTTTCGCTCCAGATCAAGTGTCTAGAATCAGAGGAAAGAGTACATAGCCCATTAGTGTCTTGTCCAATTTTTACAGAAACAACACCACTGAAAACGAGCTCTATGATGAGCTGTGGATAAAGGTATGCAAGACTACAGCCCTTCTGGCGTATAGGCTTACTTGTTGCAGACTTCTTGCCACAGTTTTTCAAGATATCCACGCACCTGTGCTGGAATGGAGCAGACTTGCAAGCTGACCTGCGGTGGCGATTCGATTACGTTTTGCTCCAAAAATCGGTCTTCATGCTCCATAGTAGAGCGAGGGCGACATCTTAGAAAACGTCTGAAACACATTTCATTAGTTTGAAACGATATCAAGAGCCTGGATAACACAACGCTATGTGAGATTCCAAACACTCTGGCAATATCAAGAATCCTGGAGCACTCTGCAAGCTCTCCAATAACTCATTCCAGCGTTAAATCAGCTGGATGATTTCTTCGAGTTTGCAACTTTATTCCTTCACGAAAAGAGCTCCCTTCGAATACAATTTGCTTAATGCAGCCTTTATCCAGTTGGTTGTTACCATTTGATCCCTTAGAGCTCGATTCGAAAATTTGAATGTGTAGCCGCTCTCTACTCGAAATCGTCAGTTTATTCAAATTGTTACAAGCTGATTTGTCTGAATTTAGTTGTAATCGTCAGAAATAGTATTCGTCCTTAGGCTTTGGACACTAGTGTATAATATAATATACGCACAGCAATACCAGCTAAGTCAAACAATACGAGATAGGAATTTGTCTGTTGTATTCTTGTCGTGTTTCGACTATATTGTCGGGATATCCGCGTACCTGTGCTGGAATGGAGCCGACTTGCAAGCTGACCTGCCGTGGCGATTCGATTACGTTCTGCTGTTAGAACCAAAAATCTGTCTTCATGCTCCGTGATAGACGAAGGGCGACATCTTAGCAAACGTCTGAAACACATTTCATTAGTTTGAAATGATTTCCAGAGCGTTGATTGCACTCATCGATGAATGATGGATTCCAGTTGCCTATTGATTTACATAAAGGGTTAAATGAGTTCTGCCTACTTAATTTGGGAAACAAATACATTAGAAGATTCATTTATTTTTGATTTTAACCTACTACTTTAGTGATACCAGAGACATGTCCTGTGTCTAATATGTTATGTGATATCATTAGATTCCAATATAAAATCGTACTTTTGTAACAGGTACAGAGTTACAAAAGTAAGCCACTTCCACTAAGCTACACAGGTTCCCTTTAAAGGAAACCTGTGTAGATCAGTGGAAGTGGTGTTTACACTCCTCAGCGCTCAACCGCCTGAAAAAAATAGCGTTACGAGATCGATTCCAGTCGCCGACTAGAGGAACTTTTTCTAAGCCTTTTTTTGGCCTGTTTCCGAGTTAGTCGATCTCGGGCACGAGAAAGCGGGTTTTTCGTCCTGTACACTCAAGAAAATGGACCCTAGAACCGACTCTATTTTCAGACAGTAAAAATATGGTGTTATGGTTAGGTACCACGAGATGACCGTACTTGTTAGTCGTCTCTTCACTGCGTGCCGTTTAATTAGTGATAGCCTTGGGCAAACTATCTCTGATTGAATACCAGTGGAGATTGAACTACTCACTCAGTTTCCACAAGTTAGAGAGAGCTAAAACGGCCTTCCCTACTTCCTATACGGGAATAAAAGGCGTCAGCTGATTTTTTTTCTTTTTTTTAATAGTCATGGGTCAACAAATTATGCAAATCTTACTCGCCACAAAAGAAATTCAAAAGCTCTAAATTACCTGGTACTATAGTATAATGATTAATTTATTTATGGAGAGAAATAAGCTTCTTCCGAACAGTCTAGCTTCCACAAACATCAATCAACAACTGGTCATCTAGTCAGATCCAATGCATCCTTCCTAAAACTTTGAGCTCGTTAGTCTTGGTTT
The DNA here is from genome assembly GCF_054136105.1 of Typopeltis vanoorti. Lineage (NCBI taxonomy): Eukaryota > Metazoa > Arthropoda > Arachnida > Uropygi > Thelyphonidae > Typopeltis > Typopeltis vanoorti. Next base: position 74,727,360 of record NC_143556.1, on the reverse strand, counting down.
TCTTGATATGATAAAGCATACAAAACTCTTTCGAGATTTGGAATATTGAAAGTCTTACACATCTGTAATCTCCCTCTTTTTATCCAACTCAATCTTTCAAGTCCAAGTGGGAACCACTCTCATGCCTGTACACCCAAGGCGAGGGAGTCGTGCAAAATTCAGTTTTAAGTGTCACGCTTTTTTCAAACAAGTTTAACTTAATGACTAAACAACTGTAAGTAATGTCCTCAATATGGATAATTTTTACTTTCTGTGATTCATTTAATGAGCGTAGTCATAGACTGATGCCACAAGCCAGTGAACATCTTTTAAAATGTGCATATGTGAGAATATGTTCAGATTTTACGTCTGTGTGCATTTGTGGTTTTCATCCCAATCCAGAACTCTAAACACAAACTTTAATACAGGCTGCATCTAAAACCAAGTTATTTGGGCTCTCATTTGACAAGAAACTTTTCCGCGATGTAACTGATGTAAGGCAATGAACATCCTTCACATCCTTCTACCTCTTGGGGTACTGACACTACTTTTTACCCATGGTGAAAAAATCTATACAACACTCATCAGATCGCCATATAACCCTTTGATTTGCAAACAAAATTCGCTCTTAGGAGCAAACTATTAAGGGAGATAAAATTGCACACCGTCAAATACATTTTGGGCCACCAATGGACAGGGACTGGCAATTATTGCCCACCCCTGTCAAGTCAATCCCCACTTTCCTGAAGTATGACGTTTCCCACAAAAGGGGCCCTGGAGAAACTAGCCAGTATTCCCAATACAAAAGGAGTTCCTAGTTAAAGGAAATGCCAACTGCTCTAAATCAGGGCTGTCCAAAGCACTGCCCGCGGGCCGCATGCGGGTTTTGATTTTCACGAGCGAAAAAATAAAATAACAATTTGAATTGAATGCTATTACATATTTTAATTCCATGACTAATCGATAATGTCGATGTTGGTAATTTTATTTGGTGTTTTTACATCACTATATACCCACGTGCTTTTCAAATATTAGATGTGTCAAAGAAGCGTTCTTACACTGTTTTGTTCCAATGCGCATGCTCTGGGCGCTCACGCGGAACATGAGCGCGCGATTAGTGTCGTTCGTTTGTTCAGCTTTCGAGGTTGTGTCGCTGCTGATCACTAAATTACTAGATACGCATTGTGATGCGGCCCTTGGATAATTTTTCTTTTTAATGCGGCTCTCGGATTACCTAAGGTTGGACAGTCCTGCTCTAGATCATAGGTATTATTCGTTGCTCATTGAAATACCACCGCCTGGCATACTGGAAGTCTGAAGTCGCAAGCGCCATGTTCAAGAGCAGGAATTCTGGTTTCTGTTTTCCCCATCTCTTCTCGCAGTGCAAGTGATACTTTTCAAGGCCATGATAAACATATTTAGCAACCCATAACCTCCTCCATTTCGAGTGTTCATCAGTTAAACGGTGGTGCTACAGGCCGACTGTCAGTTGGTGCATGGGCCGCAACCTATCAGTAATGAGTCAGGAGGCTTCCCAGTCAACTGGTGCATGATTCCACTGGCATATACTCTGCTAGGTTGTCTGCAGGAGTTTCTCTCTGTATGAGTCATGTCCAAAAATTTATTTCCTCTCGCTGCACGCCAAAACCATATCCTTCTAATCATGATTACTTATGAACTCCTGTAAACAATGACAGTAACACTGTGAAAATAATCTCCCTCATAAGCCATTACAAAGCATCACATCAAAACCAGACAACATATAAACCAATCCAGAATCTCTTCACTACTCACTTTCACACCCACTTTACTAACATCCGTGGCATTAACACAAACCTAAATTATGTTCACCATTGTCCGCACCCAATGTCAGATCTACACACTTCAAGATACTTTTCCCAAGGGTGGCAGGTGTACTTTTGTGACATAGCCTAGCTGAAAATGTCTAATTTAGAATACCATGCTTTTGACCTTCTCTGGCTAAAGGTTTCCTTGCACCATTTAGTAACATTTATTTGCTGCATTTACTGTTTTCCACACCCACTAATAACCATTCAAACTTCACATTCCCTTCCATGAAACTCATCTGCAATCCAGGTATCCATATAGTGAGGTAATCTTCCTGGATGCGGACCTGAACGTCTGGATAGAATTGTGGACCTCAACGTCCGCAATTCTATCTGGCTCCCCTCTCCCAGCACCACCGACCAAGCTGGACGAGAAGTAGTCTGCTATAAATAACGACCACATAAATGGTGCATCTACCTACTCAGATTCCTGATAAATAATCTGCTTCTCTCCAAATACTATGGATCTTTTGACCAGTTCTTCCAGATACTCCATAGAGGTCACCTCTCCTCTTGGCAACTCAAACCACAACCTTGTATGTCTCCTCGTTCACAGAACATCTCTCTCAACCTTGCATCCTCTGTCACTACAAAGGAGTCAATTGGGATGACCCCTGCAATTTCTATTCGTTTTCCTTGGTATGCCTATGTCTTCCACTAACCTGACACTAGCACTTGCTGTGAATGAATCAGAGAAATTATTCTCATTGGTATGAAGGGTTTCAATCCCTATTTAACCCATAATCCTCATGAGCTTTCCAATCCCTGGTTCAACCAAAATGTGTCAAAGCAGTGAAAGAAAAAATTTAGCTTACCGCATGTGGATTGCATCAAGAACCCTAGATCACAAGATTATCTACAACCCATAATCTTAAACATTGATCAACATACCATCCTTCAATGGGGTGCAAGGATAACCGTGCCATGCTCAATGTCACTAAAACAGTGTCACAAAACCCTCTTTCCCCTGTTCATGAGTAGCTCATTTATGGACAGGGGGAAAGACGGTAGGTGATAGGACAAAGCCTCAGAGCTTACACAAATCACCAGGCTGGACCAGATTTCTCTGCCTGGACTAACATTTATCTCCACTCACTTCTAGTATAAACACATCACATCAATAGACTTATCCCCCCCCCCCACAAAAAAAATAGGCACTCTCCTTCAGGAGGCTATTTTACAAGCCAACCCTTAACTATATACAAATCCCAAATCTGGCCATGCCTAGAACACAGCTGTGTTTGAGGTGGTGCACCTAAAACTTCCCTTAAAATATTTGACAATGCCCAGAGGTAGGAGGCAAGTCTGCTCACAGATGATCCTTCTGTTATAGCTTCACTTCAGCTTTTATCTCAGATAGTGCTTCAGCACTCAGTCTGTTATACAGGTATTTCCATGATCACTGCTCTAGAGAACTAGCAACCATTATTCTTCTACTTTCTTGCATCTGTTAACACAAGAGCAGCTGCTGTCCAGCATCCCATTACTGTGTAATGGGATGCTGGACTGCTTCTCTTCCTCTTATTCTATTGTGCACTGGAACAGTCTTTCTCATGAAGTATTTCTGAACAATTACAACTCTTCGAGAAAAAAACAAACTTCTCAGTCCTTACTTGCACACACACATGGCATAGATGTGCATATAGGTCGCTCAATCTCTCGTGTATGGGATCAACATAAAAAAACAATAACTGTCCTGGCATTTATACACACCACATGCGCTTTACTTTCTACAGGCTACCCAAACATTTCACCTTTCCTGTTATCTACCAGCAGCTTTCTTTCACTGTCTTCCTTTCTGTGAAAGGAATACAATGATTTTGAGCTTGTTTACACACGTTTAAAAATCAGAGGGTCTAGTGGGATCTTCTATTCTTCAGGCAGCTTATCTATCAGAATGCAACAACTTCACTGCTGAGCTGTATACAAGAGTTTGCATTAACATACCATGCTATGCTACCAAAGGTGCATTACATAACATATACAGGGAAATTCAAAAGTCTCCATCACTTTTAAGTGTCAGTTTTCTTCACTAAACATGCTCTACATGGTTGCCATTCCTTTGAAAACACAAAACACATCCCCTCATGTTAGCACATCTATTGTTATGCGAGTAAAACATTATTCCCTGTTTGGATATTTTTGAATCATCTTGTATCCAACATGTCCTCTGTTATGGAAGATACATGTGAACACATGCCTCTATTGATCCCAAACAACGTTGAAATTAAGCAAAACAAGGCCACACAAAGCAGCTAGGTCAACTTGTTTCTCTAGCTTTCACCACATTCATGTTCCCTGCACGAATTATAAATAGATCATAATACATACACAAACCTTTATCCCAGTTGTAGTCATCATGGAATAGTCCAACCATGAGCTCCATCAAATCAAGTCTAAAATCAAACCGTCTAGTCCAGTCTATGCAGGGACCATAAAGAGGAAGTTCTTGCTCCGCTTTGACTCCTTTGAGGTGTCACATTATTACGTGACACCTCCAAGGAGTCAAAGGACTATGGGTGAAACTGATAGCATTATGAGAAAAATTATAAAGCCTATTAAGATGAAAAGAATTTAAAACAAGTTTTATATATATATATATATATATATATATACATACATACTCGATTAAATGACATTACTGCTGCCTTTACTTAGGTTACTTTGTATAATATGTCCACAAATAATAATATACATAGCCATTATTTATTTGTAATAATGAATTTAGGATGTTTAAATATGAAAAGAATAAATTAATTTATTGCAAATTTTTCATACCAATCTGTGTGACTTTTCAAGCAACCGTAATGCATGACAATCTATGCAGTATTGTTTAATCCCATTTTTTTTCCAACTTAGAATATTATTATAGACACTAATTTTACATGCTATACCGCGTGAAATGGGAGACATTGGAAAATGAGGCTGTGAGGAAGAATTTTGCAGATGACATTTCCTCCAGGTTCAAAGAGATTCCCAAGCATACTGCAGATGTTGAGGAGGAATGGAAGCTGTTCAGAACAGCTGTCACTGCCTCTGCACTCTCATGGTGTGGCAGAAAGCGGCTCGTCGTGGCAACGGGCAGTGAGAAAATGACACCTTGGTGGAACCAAGAAGTCCAAAAAACTGTCCGGGCAAAAAAAGGAGTCCTACCTAACATGGCTTAGAGTCAGGTCACCTGAGATGCGTTTGCAGTATGCTGAGGCACGAAAAGCTGCTGCTAAGGCAGTAAAGACAGCAAAGCAGAAGGCTTGGTAATCCTTTGGAGAAAGATTAGATTCATCCTATGCAAATGCAAACAAAGTATTCTGGCAGACCATCCGCCGCCTTCGAGGGAGGAAATCGTGCACAGCAAGGGTAATTAAGGCCTCTGATGGTGCACTTTTAACAACCGAGAAGGATATCCTCCACAGATGGAGGGAATACTTTGAGAGCCTTCTTAACCCGGGTGGCCCAGCAGTTGTGGACATCCAAGAGGTGCAGATCGGGACAACGACTATTCTCACAGCAGAAGAGGTCCATTTAGCAATAAAATCGCTAAAATCGGGCAAGGCTGCTGGCGATGATGAAATTCGGCCCGAAATGCTAAAAGCCTTAAATCGAGACGGTGTTCTCTGGCTGACTCGAGCGTGTCAGGCTGCTTGGATATCTGGGCGAGCACCAAAGCAATGGCAGACAGGCATAATAATACCAGTCTTTAAGAAGGGAGACCAGAAGGATTGCAGTAACTATCGTGGTATCTCTCTGCTCAGCCTGCCTGGGAAAGTGTATGCTAAGCGCTTGGAAAGACGGTGCAGGAGCATAGTTGAGTCAAAGTTCCAGGAAGAACAATGTGGCTTTCGTCCTGGTAGAAGCACAACTGACCAAATCTTCACTTTAAGGCAAGTCTTTGAGAAATCTTGGGAATATGCCAAGAATGTCTACACATGTTTTGTGGACTTGGAGAAGGCATATGATCGGGTTCCTCGGGATAAGCTTTGGCAAGTAGTACAGGAATATGGAGTGGATGGTCAACTATTAGCTGCCATCACGTCCCTGTATGAATGCCCAGAGTTTTGTGTCCGGGTAAACGGCACAAAGTCTGAACCTTTCACAGTCTCCATTGGCCTCCGCCAAGGGTGTGTTCTGTCACCCCTCCTTTTCATAATATTTATGAACTGGATTGATAGGCACAGCCGAGGCAGTGAGTGTGTCAGAATTGAAAATATAGCATTGGACGTCTGCTTTTTGCAGATGACCTAGTTCTGCTTAGCTCTTCCACAAATGACCTCCAGCGGACCCTGGATAGGTTTGTAGCTGTAGATCAGTGTGGCCAAAACTGAAACATTTGTGGTCTCAAGACAACCATCCCAGTGCACTCTACATATAAATGGAGTCCCAGAGTTTTGTGTCGGGGTAAACAGCACAAAGTCTGAACCTTTCACACTCTCCATTGGCCTCCGCCAAGGGTGTGTTCTGTCACCCCTCCTTTTCATAATATTTATGAACTGGATTGATAGGCACAGCCGAGGCAGTGAGTGTGTCAGAATTGGAAAATATAGCATTGGACGTCTGCTTTTTGCAGATGACCTAGTTCTGCTTAGCTCTTCCACAGATGACCTCCAGCGGACCCTGGATAGGTTTGTAGCTGTAGATCAGTGTGGCCAAAACTGAAACATTTGTGGTCTCAAGACAACCATCCCAGTGCACTCTACATATAAATGGAGTCCCAATGAGACAGGTGGAGAAGTTTAAATACCTTGGGTCCATATTCACAAATGATGGAAAGTGGGACGTAGAGCTAGATACTCGAATAGGCTTAGCAAGCTCAATATTGCTGGAGCTTGGCCGTTCAGTAGTATTGAAGTGGGAGTTAAGCCAGAAGGCAAAGCTGGCTGTCTTCAATACAGTCTATGTCCCCATCCTCTCATATGGTCATGAGAGTTGGGTAATGACCGAAAGAATGCGGACACGAATCCAAGCAGCTGAGATGAGGTTCCTTCGAGGGGTTGCAGGGCTGACAAAACTCGACAGAGTCAGAAGCTCTGCAATTCTGGAACCCTCAATACTCAACCGCTGCTTCTCCGTGTTGAGAGATCACAGTTACGCTGGTACGGGCACCTGGTCAGAATGCCACAAGATAGGCTCCCTCAGCAGGCCCTCTTTGCCAAGCCAGAGGGTGGGAGGCCACGTGTAAGGCCAAGGACTCAAAGTTTCATGGCGAATATAGTAACTATAAAAGTATCGGCGACTACTAGCGTAAGCTAAAGCACGTAGTCCTAAGTATGTCGTACGAACTAGGGCAACTCATAGCAAAGGTGGGGAAAGTTCTGATCGGTATTCTTAGTATTTCCCATAATGAAAAACCCATCTCCAAGGAGATGGGTGATGTTATACATTATGGTGGGAGGTCACTACCTAGACAGGTTTCGATCTTTATTGAGATCTCATCAGTGAGTAGCTAGACCAAAAATAATACTAAGGGTAGCAAAAAAGAACTTATATGCTCTGCTAATACGAGTTGTTAAAAAGGTGCACCCATAAATTATTTAAAATAAAGAGCCAATAGGCTTCATTTCGGCGATGTAAACATTATTCAGCTTACGCGAGTAGTCGCCGATACTTTTATAGTTACTATACTATATTCGGCATGAAACTCTTTGATTCCACTCTGAGTTTATTATTCGGTTTTAAAACAATGTGGGATTTAATATCCCCTTAATTTAAATAATGTTTACATCGCCGAAATGAAGCCTAATGCTTTTTATTTTAAATAAATTACTCCTATTAATTTCCTATATCAGCGTTTCCGATTTTTCCTACGACGGCACATTTCACAAATCCTGAAATTTTCACAGAACACCTTAGTTATTTTGTAATGTATTAATAATTAATTATGGCATAATCATAAAGAGTATTATTACACTTATGTATACGGTATGACATGTTGACAAATATAAAATTACATTTAAATCAGTTATCAATCACTTGCCTAATGAAATCTTGTAGCATATTGTGGTTTCCTCAGGCCAACATCATTAAATTAATTTGTGCTGATTTTCATTGACATATCCCATTCTGATCACCAAAAATTTAAATTATTATTATAAGCTAACAAGTGAATGCAGACTTTTTTCCCTGTGTGCTGGTAGTTCCCCCTCCTTTTGTATATCCTGGAGATCGCTTTATAGCTGGAGGTGGATGAATCACTATCTGTTGCGCCACAAACACCTTCAATAAGAGATTTCCTAACACCAAAATTAAACAAAATCCCTTGTCTCTTATTCATATTAAAATTTAAATCTGTAGGCCTATTACTTTTAAAAAAATCATGGCACTATGGAGAACCGAATATAGATTACCTTGATCTTCAATTTCAGTGGAAAATTTTTCTTTATACTTCCTTGCTGATTGGTCACTAACATTTGCAACACAGATGCTATTTAATTCAGTTTTGAGAACAGAGGATACGACGCCCATTGTTGTAATGGACTTGCAGAGAATTTTTATGACCGATCATAAACAGCGGTATTCCCTTTCCCAAATTATAGCGTTATAACCAGCATATTCAGAGCACAAAAACACAGTTTATCACAATACGCGAGACTATAACATGGTGTAATCAATGGACTAGTTAAACAAAATTGTAGCAGCAACACAAAGACTAGAGTCCTGATTTTGGCGCCCTCTATCTGAAGGGAAAAAAATTGCAGCTATCACATAAGACTAGAGTCCTAAACAGAGAAAAACTGGTACTATTTTTTTCTTAAAATGCCTGTCTCCCAGATTTTAGGCACATTTATACAGCCATATTTGTTGAGATTTTGAGTGTGTTTCAGGGCTTCTGTTGCCTCTAAGAACAATCTCTCCGACTTGTAAGAGCTTCTGTGCAGTACTTTTGTGTTCTTCCAGTTGATCCTGTGTGCAGGGGCATCCTATGGCAAGTCAGGTCTGCTAGGCCTGACTTGTCGTAGTGATAATGCCGGATGTACCTTTTGTGTTCGCTGATGCGGATGTTCACAGTTCCTGTTTGACCGTAGTAGGCTTGATTACATGAGCAGCGTACTTCGTAGACTCCTGGATGTGATAAATGGGAAATGCTGTCCTTGGGTGAGCAGATAAGGGTTGCTAATTTGCCACACGGTCTGAATGTGGTGCATAGTTCATGTTTATTAAGAATTCTTTTCGGATGTGCCTTTAATGTATGGGATGGTGACTGTTTTGTTGTAGTTCTGTGGTGGATAGTGGGAGGGGTTTCTTAGGAGTGTTTAGTATTTTGTTTATCTTATGGGGATTATAGCTATTGGTCAAGAAGGTGTGGCATAAGTGAGCTTGTTTGTTTAGGACTTATGTGATAGCTGCAATTTTTTTTCAGATAGAGGGCGCCAAAATCAGGACTCTAGTGTTTGTGTTGCTGCTACAATTTTATTTAACTAGTCCGTTGATTACACCATGTTGTTATAGCCTCATGTATTGTGACAAACTGTGTTTTTGTGCTCTGAAGATGCTGGTTATAACACCAGCGAAATATCAGCAATAAGTTAATAAATTAATTAACTTATCTACTGAAGTCACACTCCCCCCCCTGATATATTTGAATTATTCAAATTCACAATACATGCAGGATATTTCACATGGAAAGGGAAAATATACAAACAAATAGATGGGACAGCCATGGGCGCTCCCCCCCCCAGCCAACTTTTACATAGAACACCTGGAAAAACTAGCAATCAATACAGCCACTCTCAAACCAACACTTTGGCTACGTTATGTTGACAATGTGCTTGCTATTTGGCCACATGGAACAGAGACATTGGAAACATTCTTAGCGCATTTAAATAGCCAACATCCAAAAATCCACTTTACAATGGAACTGGAAGCTAATAACTGTCTGCCCTTCCTAGAAACACTTATCACACATCTTCCAGATGGTTCCTTACCATTTTCAGTTTTTAGAAAACCCCACATACAGGGAGATATTTACACAATCACACCATCACCCGTCTCAACAATATGGCATTTTAAAAATGCTAATCCACAGAGCGAGAGCAATCTGTTCCAATGACAATGCTCATGCTGCTGAACTGGCTCACTTATGCCACACCGTCTTGACAATGGCTAAAATCCCCATAAGATAAACAAAATACTAAACGCTCCTAAGAAACCCCTCCCACTATCCATCACAGAGAACTACAACAAAACCATCCTATACATTAAAGGCACATCCGAAAATAATTCTTAATAAACATGAACTACGCACCACATTCAGACCATGTGGCAAATTAGCAACCCTTATCTGCTCACCCAAGGACAGCATTCCCCCTTTATCACATCCAGGAGTCTATGAAGTGCCCTGCTCATGTAATCAAGCCTACTACGGTCAAACAGGAAGAACTGTGAACATCCGCATCAGCGAACACAAAAGATACATCTGGATTATCACTATGGCAAGTTGGGCTTAGCAGACCCGGCTTGCCATAGGATGCCCCTGCACACAGAATCAACTAGAAGAACACAAAAGTACTGCACAGAATTTCTTACAAGTCGGAGAGATTGTTCTTAGAGGCAACAGAAGCTCTAAAACACACTCCAAATCTCAACAAATATGGCTGATATAAATGTGCCTAAAATCTGGGAGACAGTCATCTTAAGAAAAAACTAGTAGCGGTTTTTCTCTGTTTAGGACTCTAGTTTTATGTGATAGCTGCATTTTTTCCCCTTCAGATAGAGGGCGCCAAAATCAGGACTCTAGTCTTTGTGTTGCTGCTACAATTTTAACTAGTCCATTGATTACACCATGTTGTTATAGTCTTGCGTATTGTGACAAACTGTTTTTGTGCTCTGGTTATAACACCAGCGAAATATCAGCAATAAGTTAATAAATTAATTATTTACTTATTTTTCTGTGTTCTAATATATACCGTTAAAAAATAAACAGTTGGAAAAATTTACATAGAGTATTAACAAAATTAAAAAAAGGTATGGCATAAAACAAAAAATTAACGAAATTTATTTTTAAGAAAGTTTTCTATAAAATAAAAATAATTACACAGAAAAACAGAAATTTTTTTCAAATGAACTTAGATATTCTAAACTTACAGTTGAGAGAACTGAGACACTTTATTGTCCTAAACCGATTAATTATTTGACTTGTTGTGACTTTTAACAAACCCATGCAAAAAAAAAAGGTTGGAAAAAAATACCATTATCAAATCCTTTTAATCTTCATAGTCATCTGAATCGGTGTCCGAATCGTCATCACTTTCACTTAAACTGATCACCAAAGGCTCGCATAATTTTTCGATAATTCCGTTTCTGTCCCAATACATATTTTCCAAGGAGGTGACATGAGAGCAATATTTGCTCCCGTTTTGAACTGTAATACTTTCAATCGCCTGTTCTGAAAGCTTAAAAAGTTTCGACATGTCAATATCCCCCAGTTACTTTGCGATGGCGAATGAAACTTTTCACTTCTGCCAAACTTACTCAATAGCATATCACAATTATATGGTGGTAGCTCAAAGCTAGAAATCCATGCTTGAGCATCGTGTCGAATTTAAATAGTTTAGTTGTGGGCGAGTTTCTTTTGACCAAATTAAGCAATTCAATTTTTCGCTTATCTGGGGAATGAGAAATGTTATTTGCAGAGAGCCAGTCCATTAGAACTTGCTTCTTATTAGACCAATTTGGAACTTTGTTTAATCGAATAGTGATATGAAGCATTATCAATTATAACAACAACATTTTTAGGAAGGTTTGGAATGTTTTTCCTTCTGCTTACTTTTCGAAGATCGTAGAATTCATTTGTCCATGGTAATCTCCAGTAGTTGAATTGGCTTTGTATGGTAAGTTTGAATTCGGTAAAAAAAAAACATTTCTCCACCCGCACATAAAATTATGCGCCGCGAGGCATTTCCAGTTTGTAGCACATTCTTCTTTAGACTGCCAACGTTTTCCATAAGTTAAATTACTATCAATCCAAGTTTCATCTAGATACGCAATCGGTCTTTTCTCCTCCCTGAAACGTCGTATTGCTCTCAAATACTGCGTTCTATATAAAACAATGTCACTTCGCTCCATGATTACTATTATTATGGGCAACTCCAGGGAGTCATTGGACTCATCGAGGGAGGCCCCAAATCATATTCATCACAACTATTTGACATTCATACAGTATCTATCATACCTCGCCTTAAACTCATTCACTGTCACAGCATCCACCACAGACTCAGGGAGCGCATTCCACTCATTCACTACTCTAAAAGTAAAGAACCCAGCTCTAACACCTTTACTAACCACACTTTTGCCCAGTTTCCATGGATGTCCCCTAGTCCTCCCAAAACCAGCCCTGTTCTCAAAAATATCTTCTGAATTAATTTTATAGAAACCCTTCAGTAATTTGAATGTCTCAATCATATCTCCCCTCCTCCGCCTGTCAACCAATTTTTGCAACCCACAAATCCTCAACCTGTTCTCATACGGTTCATTCCACAGACCTGCTATCATCTTGGTCACTCGCCTCTGGATCCTCTCCACCTCCTCCCCATCAAGAAGAAACCTAGGTGACCAAATCTGAGCACAGTAGTCTAGATGGGGTCTTATCAAGGCTCGATACAGAGGAACAATAACCTGCTTGTCATCATATTCTTCAGCAACCAAGGGATTTGATGAGCTGTTTTGGTCACTTTTGCAATGTGTCCCCTAAATTTCAATTCCTTATCTACCAACAATTCCTAAATCTCGTGCCTCATCAATTTCCTGGAGTACGGTTCCACCAATGCAGTAAACTGCCTCCCATCTTTTCACCCCAAAATGCATAACCTTACATTTTGCCACATTAAACTGACATCCATTCTCCTTAGCCCAGACCTCCAATCTATCCAAATCATCCTGCAAAATTTTGACGTCATCTGCATTCACTATTGCCCTACCCAACTTCGCATCATCCGCAAACAAATGAACTATTCCTCTCAGATCATTTCCTATATCATTTATGAACAAATTGAACAGCAGTGGTCCAAGAACAGATCCTTGTGGCACACCACTAGTCACAGGCCGTCTTGTGGACTCTACTCCCGAGTAAACCACTCTCTGATATCTCTCCGTCAACCACCCTCCTATCCATCTCACCAACCCTATGTCCATTCCCATATGCTGCAATTTACTGATTAGAATTTCATGTGGAATCCTGTCAAAGGCCTTGGCAAGGTCCAGTAGAATCACCGTAAACCCATTACCCTTATCCAGTTCAGCCGTCACTGTGTTATAATACGTGAGCAAGTTACTGAGGCATGACCTACCCTTCACAAAACCATGCTGTCCCCGATACAGTATCCCATTTTCTTCTATCCAATCTTGTATTTTCCTCTTGACTATTTTCTCTAAGACCTTGACAATGATTCCTGATATGCTAATCGGTCGGTAATTTACTACAGCAGTCTTGGAACCACCTTTATGCAGTGGAACTATTTTCCCCTCTTTCCACCAGCTCGGGACTAACCCAGACCCGAGACTCAAATTAAACAAAATGGTCAAGGGTACTGACAATTCTTTAGCTGCTTCCCGTACAACACGAGCTGGTATACCATCCAATCCCACAGATGTATTGACATTGAGGTTATGCAATAGACTACTCACCTCCACTTCATTAACCACAATTCCCGTATAATCTACTGGTTTATTCGTTTCTGCAATGTCACCACCTGGATGATATACTTTTGCAAAGTGCTCACTCAGTAACTCAACTGATTCAGTTACCTCCCTACCATCGGCATTCTTTAAAATCAATCTGCCATGTACATTTTTCCTTTTACTTGCTACATATCTAAAAAACTGTTTAGCATTCTCTTTAGCCTGCATGGCCAATGTTCTTTCGTAATCCTTTTTTGCTTTTCTTACCACACTCGTCACCCTTCTGGCCTGTGCTTTATACCGTTCATGTGCCTGCCGGTCACCCTTCTCCTTAAATTCCCTCCATAGTTGTTTCTTTTTTTGCAACTCAAGCTTAATGGTGTTATTCATCCATTTAACCCCTACTTGATTTATTATTCGGACTCTAGGTATACAGTCAGCCATTGCTTCATGCAAGCACTTCTTAACTACCTCCCATGCACTATCAACTTCTAGTCCTTGCAGTTGTACATGCAATGGCACTGAACCAATCAAACTCCTAAGCTTGTCATACTTTCCAGCCCGATAATTCCACATGTACCCTGTCTTAATTGAAAATTCTACACCTTTAGCCACCTCCCAAGTTAAGACCCTATGATCACTCTCACCGATTGGTGGCAATGTGGTCATATTTGTTACAGCCAAATCCTCAGATGTAATTACTAGGTCAAGCACTCTCTGACCCCTAGTATTTTCCATTACATGCTGTCGCAGATAGTTATCCCTTAATAACCGCATAAAATCCAGTTCCTTCCTCCCGTGTGTCCTCTCCTCACTCCAATCAATGCGACCATAGTTGAAATCTCCCATAATAATCACCCTCCTTCCACCCATTTCTTCTATTTGCTTGTGCATACCGTCACCACCATCTTTTCCATCACCTGGTCTATAGCAGCCCCCAATTGTATATTTAGTTCTGCTAGCCACAATCCCACACCAAATGGCCTCAAATGTGCTCTTTTCTCTATCCTGCAATTCAACTTCTATTCTCCTTGGCTGGAGCTCATCAGCTATCATCAACAATACTCCTCCCCCCATTTTATTCTCTCTGTCATTCCTGAACACACTATACCCATCACATTCAATCCCACTAGTTATATCATCTACAGTCAGCCATGTTTCACTAATACCTATAACTGTGGTCTGGAAGTGCCAACCATGGCCAAAAACTCTTCCTTCTTGTTCCTAATACTCCTAGTATTAGTGTACATGAATTTAAGACCCCCATTAGCCCCAACCCTACCTTGATGCCTTATATTAACTATCCCACTCAGATTTGTTGTCCTTATTTGCTGTGGCATATTATATTCATTCTTACATTCAACTGCCTCCATAAGGACTGTATCTCTACTCCCCCCCTTAACAAATCTAGTTTCCCTGAATTTGCACATCCACTACATTCAGCAACACTTTCTCAAGTCTTCTTACACCGTAACCATTCAAATGCAAGCCATCCATCTTATATAGATCCTTTCGCCCATCAAACTCACTCCACACATCCACAAATTCCACACCACTCGTCATACATAACCCACGCATAAAGTCATTTGCAATTATAGCCCTCCTTTTAAACATTTCACTGTCATACCGTGGCAAAAGACTAATCATTCTAACTCTCTCACTCTTTTCTTTTGATGTTTCCTTTTATTCTGGGACTTTTTAAAACAAAATCCGATTTCATGAAGTATTTTCCTTAAAGTTTCTCTTTTCCAAAGAAAATTAATATTTTCTTCAAGCACAGGAACCAATTTCGGAACAGTTGGCACTCTTTTCTCGACCACGTAAAATTCGTGAATAGCTCTTCTTATAACGTCTACATCAAAATCATTCAAAGCTACGGTTTCGATGGTTTTTTTTCTCTGACACTTTTTTTTTTTTTTTTTTGAGATTTAAATTTTGACTTTTCACCTTTTGATTCCCTACGAATTCTTTTACCAATCGACCCCGATACGCCCGCAATTGTACTTGCACGTTTTATGACTTGAGAAAGGGGAACAAGGAGACTGCCTTTTAACGATATTTTTCGCAGTATGTCACATTATTCAATATTCTTTTGCAAGAGCTACTGAAACGTTTAACAACAGAACTTGTTGACTGTACTGGATCCATCATACAAATTAATAATAATAATAAAAAAAATGCAAAAAAGTGACAACAAAAATCAAGCTGCTACTACTAATACAGCGACAGACAAGAAAGCATGTTATTTCGCATGTTGGCGACCAATTCGTACATCCTTCATTTCTTTCTCTCCTTTAGCATGAATCGACTATTCTTGGCAAAACGCCAAGCATAGATCTACAAATGGTGGGCCTACTATACTTCCAGGCTTGTCACTGACATCACGGAACACTTATTTACTTTCTGCAGAATACAATTTGGGAAACTGTCCTATATAATCTTTTTGTATACTTTTATGGACTATATTCCTTTCTGTTATACTGAAGCCATGTTTTGACTTCAAGCACTTGATCATCAGTTAACATATTGACGGCAACTAATTTACAACAGAATGTCCCAGGTGCCCTCCCCCTTTCAAAAAATTCAACAGTTAAGTGTTCTAAAATTACTTTAAGTCTGTAGAGTCAAGATTGAATGTCACCTGATGCATTAGTGTTAATTTTCTTCACATTAGTGATTTTGATGTTAAATTTTATGAGGATAAATTCAGAAACAAATTCCTGCAAAGAAACCACTTTTATTGAAAAAATGAACAAAAGCCAAGATATAAACTGGCCAAAACATATTCACATGTGTGAGTATAATATTTATTTGTGAGAAATAATACTGAAATTTAGATAATACCTTGGTTGACCAAGACGTTTAAAAAAAAAAAAAAGCAATTATGAGATGTAAACTTTGGCATATTTGTGTCTGTGCATCTTCCCTCCTTAGCACGAAGTTTACATACATATCTTTCTCAATTTGTTTTTTTCCCTGTCATTGCTTCACATTTAATGAGAATGTGCTATTGCAATACTTGATTTTGTATAGGATATTTTCATTCAGTTGTTTTATTATGTTAATTCTATAAGCAAATAGTGTCCTATCACCAATAGAATATTTGTTGAATAAGTAATGCTGTTCAAGAAAATTATTTTGACAGAATGCATGAAAAGTTTATTTGGCCAGCAAAGCAAATGGTTTTCCTTTCTGAAAGATAACATTTGTTGTTGTTCTTGGTCAGTTCTTGACAAACTTATTATTACAGGCAACTCCAAGGAGTCCATAGACTCATCAAGGGAGCCCTAACATCATGTCAAGAACAACTATTCACATTCACTCCAAGTAAAAAACCTAGCTCTAACCACACTCTTGCCCAGCTTCCATGTATGGCCCCTAGTCCTCCCACCACCAGTCCTTCTCAAAAATATCTTCTGAATTAATCTTATAGAAGCCACAGTTATAATTCACAGTTGATAACGGTTTACTTACTTTTTTTCCTTTTTGTTTTCTACTTCTAAAATGCTACTTTCAAATTCTGTTGAGATGTAACTTACATCTCTTATCCTTCCAATTGCCTATTATCACTCACGTCAACATATCTGGTAAGTGTTTCTCCTTTTAGTTTTTCATTCTTAACTTCTTTTGGGGTATTTTTTTTTTTTATCCATTCCAGTGCAATGAGTTTCTTTTTGCAAGAGTGTCTTTGCAAAATCAAAACTATTATAATAGTTGTTCACATGTCCTATGCCTTCAAATCATCCAACAGGCCAGTATAAACTGCAAATTTTTAGATTAATTCTTTAGGAGGTGTCAATATAAAAAGCATATGGAATTAAACTATTTTTTTTTTTGATGTACTGATGCAATGCTAAATCGCCCGCACCAGATCCATGGATTCATCTAAGAAAATTTCTCAACCTGAATAATATACCTCTGAAATTTTTTTAAATTGAAATAATTGACAACTAGTCTGCTGGTTTAGGACAACTGGATCGATTTTTTGAAAAAGTGAAGTGAATGAAATATCAAAAGAAAGTGATTTCATCACATACTCATTGCAACACCTTTATTACGAAACAGAAGAGGCAGTGGCACATGCACAAATACAGGCTTGAAGCTTTAAAGCATCGAAATGACACCGAATGTGTTAAACTTTTAAACCACACCTGACTTGGGATGTTTTGAATTATGGCTTGTGTGTTTTTCTATCAAATTTGCCTGTTCTGCATGCCTGAGATTCCCCGAAGGAAAATCCTGCCACCTATGTATGAGAAAAGCTGATTCAACTTCAGTTAACAGCATTTAAACTCAGGACTTTCCAATCAAAGGGCATCTTTCTGCCAAAAGAAGCACATTTTTAAATAAAGAGATATAAGTCGAAAAGGATAATCCAGGTGGCGATGGATGGAAAGACATAATCCAGCAACCTCATAATGTCATCCATCACTTGCAAGCTGGTCTACAGACTTGAATATAATGTGAAAGACATTTCACTCCCATCCTCTAATAACCTTGTTGCATTTTTCTATCGATCTTATGCAGGTTGGTCAAGTTATACTATTTACTTTTCATAAAGATCCAGAATTATAGAGATTTTCATATAAAGAACTGGCACTACCACTTTTCCTGTTGCATAAACTTCTTTCAATTTTGCTGCAACTTCATCTATTACTTGAAGCTGTGCATCTACCGTATTTGCCGGAGTATAAGACGCACTTTTTTCTTTGAAAACAGGTCTGAAAAACAGGGTGCGTCTTATATGCCGATACTAAGTTTATTATTACTTTCATTTCTGGAAATTTTCTCTGTTCTGAGTTACGCGATTTCTTTCTTGCTTCCTTGCGGTGTGTGAGAGCATTCCAGTTAACTAGAGTTCAGTGGATGCACATGCACTGTCATCGACAATCACAGATGTGTTCCTGTTCATCTAAACCAGTGATGGCGAACCTTTTTACCCAGGTGTGTCAAACATCTTTTTTTTTTTTAAATATTGATGTTGCTGATGTTCCACTTGCATACATGCATTATAAATTTAACTACATAATCATAGATGGTGACTTATACATACTTATACTCATTTCCTTTCATACCATGCTTTTGCCTTTCTTACCATACTGGTACTCTTATGGACTGTGCTTTGTACTGCTCATGTACCTGCTGGTCACCTTTCTCCTTGAATTCCCTCCACATTTTTTTTTTCTCTCTCTCTTTTTTGTCACTCCAGCTTAATGATGATATTCATCCATTTAAATACCACTTGATTTACTCTCCTGACTCTGGGTATGCAGTCTGCCATCACTTCCAGCCCTTGCAGATTCACATGCCATGGCACTGATCCAAGCAATATCATAAGCTTGTCATACTTACCAGCCATGTAATTCCATATATACCCTGTCTTAACTGAAAATTCTGCCCATTTAGTCACCTCCCAGGTCAAGACCATATGATCACTCTCTCCAACTGGAGGCAACATGGTCATATTTGCTACAGACAAATTCTCAGATGCAATTACTAGATTGAGCACTTAATATACTCAAACCCCAAGTATATCCCAACACATGCTGTCTCAGGTAATTATTCTTCAGTAACTGCATTATCAGTCCTTATCAACTGAAGGCAAGTTGATCTCATTTGGAGGTGGCAGTGTTAATCAATCCAGAAATTTTGGTTTTCCACAACCACAGATTATTAAGATGGATTGTTCTCTGATGGTTACCAGTGTAATTAAGGTAAGGTAGGCTACATAGACATGTAAAGAGACTTTCCAAATATCACATGGAAAGAGGCCCTGGTTCCCGTTCAATGTACATTAAATGAATGACTTCAAAAGATTACCTTGAAGGTTCTAAAAACATGTAGTAGTCTATGAAATACACGAGTGAAAATTCCACTATTTGTAAGTACTGTATATCTATATTTGATTTCATTGTCAACATCAAGAGGAAAATTTCTCAATACCTTTACTAAGCAAGCAAACTTCGATTTCCTAAACAAAGATGACAAACTGGTAAAATCAACCACAGTTCACTTTAAGTTTGTTTATAGTGACCCACAAAACCTATAACATAACAATGCTATGCATAAGCAAATGGAGAAAGATGTACTCTATCAATAAGTTTCTTGAAAAGCTGGCAGTTTTACTTACTGGGGAAAAACAGTATGGAGAAGGCTATTCCAAAGAAAAGAGAGATGGAATAAAGGAAGATGAACCATTGCATGTTCAGAGTTGGCTTATGTGTAGATATTAAGCAGTAAAACTAGTCATTAGCATTCTTCTAAATCATCTAAGAACTAGATGAATGCCAATGGCTAGTTAAGCAGAGCAATGCCAATGAAATACTATATAAAGGCATAATGCAGAAGCAATGTCTATGGGAAAGTGATGAAATCTGCAAGAAAGAGGTCACCTATTAAGCGAACTGTCCTCCTCTGTACAATGAAGAATTCTTAAAGAAGTCGTGGTTGCATCACTCTTGTCCAATTATGGCATTTGTCTCTACTTTCCCTAATTCTAAACACCTTTGATTTCTAATTTCTTATCTACAAAATGATTTCTTGCAATCCAACTGCCCAAACAATGATCATCTTTGGTGACTAATGTCCATGGCTCCAAGTGACTATGCCCTACTTCAAGTTCAGCTGACACAGCTGAAGTATTCTCTATAAGTAAGTGCAACCTAAAGCAAACTGCTTATTTACCATCTGGAATACCACATAATCCTCTGCATGCCACCCTAGATCTTTTGTTAACCAGTTCTCCTTTCAGATACACTGCTGAGAGAATCTCTCTCTCTCTGTTTTTTTTTTTTTCTTGGTAACTCAGGCCATATGTTGTATACAAGTTTTATACCTGGTAGAATGCATTTCTAAAGATGTGCCCTTTTGCATTACAGAATGCATCAAGCAGCACAATCTCCAAAATCTCCTTTCCATGGTCAGACTATTTCCACTCTTGGTTCAAATACTTTCTCTAAGTAACAGAAATTATGCATGTTAGAATGAAGACTTCCATTCCTTATTCCAAATTTCCTACCCAGTATCCAAGACTGTTTCTTTTACAAGAAGTGCACCAAGGCAATCTAAAAAACAGCATATCCTAAGTGACTTGTAAAAACTTTACCTTCATACACAGCCTATACTGAAAGCTTATAACAAGTGAAAAATAACACAAACTACCACCCCTGGCAAAAAGTATCGGATCAATGTTGTTTATCACTGAAATGACTACAATATACCCCATATATTCCTTGGAAAGTTTAACATACTTTCCAAGTATGTTAAACAAGTCTTTACTTGCAAAACTTTAACAAGTCTTGCATGCTAAAACATACAAATGTTTTAGCATGCAAGAAATGAAACAGCTTACTTTAAAGAAAATTAATTATCTGTGTTAGAAAAAAGTATCCAGTCAAGCTGATAGTTGGAAAAAAGAAAGCAAATACTTATCATTCCCCAATATGCAAATCTACCATTGTAAATTTATAAAGGGCAGAATTGTGTTTGCGGAATCTGAATTTTTTCTATAGTGTTAAGGGATGGCTCCTGTAAAAAAAAAAAAATTCCATCAATTTAAAACAACATAATGATTGAATATCTGAAGACAGGATGTCTCAAAGACAAGAAACAGAGTACTAAAATGTGTTCAAAGTATTGAATGTGGCATTTCAAAAAAAATATCGGTCGACTAATAGTGTAAAAATCATGCACTATTCAACATTCAAACTTAATACTGTATGGTTGAACTACAGGGTGAAAGTAAGTGACCGCACAGTACAAAATAAGCTGAATAAAAGCACATTTCCAATGGTGTAAAAATCGTATAAATTGGGAATTTGATGACTGAAAAAGTCATTTTTAGTGATGAATTTCGAATTTGCCCTGGATCCAGTAATAATAATGGTACCTTTGTATGGAAAAGAGTTGGTGAAAAGTTCTTTGATGAGTGCATTGATACCAAGGCTAATATCACATGGGTTGCATGACATCACAAGGTAGTGGAAAACTATGTACCGTGCTACACACTCAACTCTGAAGCCTGCAAAGAAATTTTAGAGAATTTTTTGGTTCCTAGTATTGAGAAATGGTTCCAGGATTCCAATGACTTCATTTTTCAAGATGATGATGCATCTTGTCACTGCAGTAGACAAATCAAGACCTATCTGCAAAACAATGGAAACACTCCAATTAAAACTATGACTTGGCCTTCGAATACTCCAGACCTTAGTCTGATCAAAAATGTTTGGAATATTTTAAAGCAAAAAATCGACACCAGAAGGCCCACAAGGGTTGTCTAATTATGTGAAGCAATCACAGAAAGCTGGAGTGAAATTCTGCCAACTGACTGTCAAAAGCTTACTGAGTCCATGCCACAAAGGATAACAGCCGTCATTCGGACAAAAGAAGGAATAACAAAATACTGAGTTCGGGGATCGGATATATATTTCCCAATCAAAGAATGATCGCATACTTTTTTCTTCAGTGTTTGATTTTCCATTCACCTAATTTCTGGTTAAAAGTAACTATAAAATATTTTTCGTAATAAATTTTATTTCTTTCTTAACCATATTTATATTCATAACTGTTCACAATTTGAACAAAATATGTATTGAGGAAAAATAAATCATAATATACATACGATGTTAGTATCAAAGTTGTTGATCTGACACTTTTTGCCAGGGGTTGTAGTTATCTTCTAGTTTGACATGATTCTATCCATATTCCCACCCATGTGATATTACTGTAACACTTAAAGACAGTAAAGCCTTATAGCATCATTCTTCTCTTCCAATTCTTGCACATATGGCCAAGGCAGATCACCTCTAATTATACAGGAATAACACACAAATTGGCCCCTGCAGCTTTTGACTAGAAAGACAAAGAAATCTCTAATAACCTAGATACAAAAAACTGCTTCTGGTCTTGATGGTATCCTCCTAGTTGTATTTAAGAGAAACGCTCCTGAACTAACAACCTATCCACCATCTTTGCAGTCTATTATAACACAGTTGGCATCCACCTAATTAAGGGAATCAGTCAACTACCTTATCACCTGAAAAACTGTCAATGATCAAACAGTATGGATTCCTTCACAAGATCCACAGCAGATCTTGCTTATATATCATCCCACCCTCTAGATTCTGGATACTTGCATGGAAGGTTTCATGAAACTTGTGCTATTTCAATTTAAGTAGTCAGGTCTGGAATGAAGAGCTTCTCAGCAAATTGCCATCTTATGATTTACATTCTATCCTTTCTAAATGGATAGCCAATTTTTTCTCAGGTCACTTGCTTTGTGAAATAGTTTTCCTTCAGGTTTTGCTACTAATACAAGAGTTCTTCAGGATTCTGTTGTATCACTCACCCTCTTCCTCATATACATGACCTCAAATTCTATCCATTTCTCCTATACATACATACCCTGCAATGTTCAAATGCATCGAGATATACAAGAAGCGCCCAAAAGACTGATCTCTACATTCTCCTTCAATGGGATAATGACAACCCAGTCACACACCCCACCCATCCACAAAAAAAAAAAAAAAAAAAAAGTAGTTTGATTTTTCTCATCTACGATGATAAAATGATAACTGAACAATCAAGATCAGCTCAATCGCTTCTTGTCTGACACTTTCCTCTAGCTGTTCCCTGCAGCAAACGCCACATCTATAACATCCTCAACCTCGGCAAGCTTTTTGCTCAAGACATTAGTCTTCACCTGTCCAACTACTAACTCTGCATTACAGTCATGCCATAAATAGTTACAATTTCTGAACATCCAACGCTGCCCACAGAAATGATTGAGCCTGGTTCCATTAGTGGCACTGTGTGCAACTAACATTAGTGTGTTTATCAGTAGAGATAGCCTTGTCTAGCTGTATGGATTAACATGCAGTGGGTAGATTATGAAAGCCATGTAGCCATAACAGCACTTCACCAGGTTGGAATGCAGCTACCTATTATTTTCAACATGCTAAAAATACTTGGGATCAGTAGGGTATTTATGTATCTGATTATTAACTGTTATAACGATACAAAAGGCATATCTGACTGCAAAGGAACAGGTCGACCATGCTGCATTAAGACACACAACAACTTGCAAGGGCTGTAAAGGCACACCTCTGTCATAATCCTGTGAGAACACAGAAAGTGATGTAGCAAGAGATGAATGTTTCACAGAGAATGATGTCGCACATACTAACTGATGAATGGGGTAAGAGCCTACTGTCATTCTGCTGGACACTTATGCAGCAGAATGCGATAAAATTAAAGGCACTTCTCCATCGGTATGCAAAACAAACAGAGATATCGTCTTCACATATGAGAAGATTTTCACCACTGAAGAGAGTTGTTTAACTGCCAAAACAATAAGATAAGTGCCCCAGATAGCTGCACAGCATGTGCCATAGCACCTAGAATTTATATCAGGGATTATCCAAGTTGCACTTCTGCAAGAAAGGGATCAAACCCTCCACCGAAGTGTATCACTATGCTGGAAACCTGTGGTACAGTCCCTGAACAACACCTTGTTATATTATATTGGGTAGATGAATTATATGTGCCAGGTTGTTACTAACAGCAAAGTCTGGGTTGTGGAAGTTCCAAACTCACTTTTTGGGCATTTTGATAAAGATTTAAAAATAGGTAATCACCGAAGCCAAAGTGGTTATCAGAATTAGGAGAACAAATAAAGACAGCAAATCAATGCAATGAAGTTGGGAAAGGAAATTATGTGCCAGTGCAGACCAAACAAATGAGAGGAGGAGTGTTCAGGTTTTAGCATTCTTTGCAATAATATCAGTTCTGGTGAAAGAAAATTGCCATTCCTTATGACAAAAAGAATTGTGTAAGGTAGTTTGGATAGTTGAGACAGGTAAGTAACAGTAGTTGCTAGATGAGGTTCCATTGGGAATAATAAATCCAGTTTGCATGACTGTAGGTTATGGTACATATAATTTAAATAACTGTTAACAGTTTAACAGCTATTTAAATGTTAAGGTTAGCAAAGTGAATGCTCCCCCCCCCCTCCACAACATTTTTTTTTTTTTGTTACTTTGATTTTTTTTTCTTTGTAGCATAACTTAATCTGAATATAGTGTCTTTCATTTTTAGCATGAAGAAAGAGTTATGCAATGGAATGTGAAAACATGAAGATACTGTCTACACCAAGGGAATCCAGTCAACATTCAACCCTCATAGTTTTATCTCTGTACACCACTATACTGACTGCCTTCTGCCTCTGAATAGGCTGAACATAAGCTTTCTTTCATGCTAGTATATCCAGATGCATGCATAAAGATGTTACATGATGGGTTAATTCTGGAAAACAAATTTCGACATAATTGGAGACACTAGGATGGCAGAGTGCACAAAGCTAAAGTATGTCTAAATTTTTTGCTTGGATTTTTTTGGCCTGCTTATTGGGGAAAGTAGACCACTGGATAGTTGTGGGGTGAAAGACAAAGGCCTTCACACCTAGCAAGAATTATCATAGCCCACTATGGTATCAATACACTATAGGTTTCTAAACCTGTCATGGGTAGAAACTGTCTAAAAAAAATTAAAAAACATAACACTATTTTATTAAGGGATATAAATGAAGAACATCCTATAAGAAAGGATGTCTGTCCAAGGTTATGATCTGAGTTACCAAGAGGGAAAACTGACTTCTACAGCATATTTGAAAGGAGAACATTAAACAGTATCAAATCACTGTTAAAAGCAAATACTTCAGCATTTCTTTCAGCTTCATTAGTATAAACAGAGAAGCCATTTTAAGTTGCAAAAATGAAATATCCAAGACATACAGAGTGGTTATTAGAATTTGAAGAATAAAGGTATCAAATGGATGTAATGAGTTGCAAAGCAGATATTTAAAAAAAAAAAGTTAAACGCTGTCAGGCATAAATGTTACATCCAATGAATGCACTGGTGCCACTACTAAAGAGACATACAGGTCACAAATAACATGGGTTGGATAGCTGCAGCAGATAGTAGCAGTAGTAATTAATGTAAAAAGATAAGGTTTTGATGTTTTTAAGTAGCAAAGAACATATTAGCAAAGTGGATTTGTTTTTTGGTATTGCAGGAATTTTTATTCTAATCCACTGTGTCAAGAAGCTTTACATTTTTGCTGTTGTCATTGTTGGAGAGAGAGAAATAAAGCATATAAAAGTACCAAGAAGAAACTGTTCAAAACATTGTGTACAGTGTAGATGAGACTTTATAACAGTGATACATAGTCTATGCCAAATTGACAATTTGCAACTTTCACAGAAAAAGAACCTGATATTAATATTCAAGAATATATAAAGCAGAGATAATTTAAGATCTCAGATAAGTTCTGCTTAAATATTAAACACACAAGCTTACCTAAGCAGTGGTAGCTGAAAAAGGTTAGCAAAGTAAACATTGGAAGCAAAAACAGCAATGTTATCTCTAATGTTATTTATGATTATGAGTATTAAAACCTGATATTTAAACAGGGATAGTAGGCTTACTTCTTTACTCTAATGAAGATTATTCTCTTAAATAAATTTGCCATAAGTTGAGTGTTTATTAAAATTAAGTAACTGTTGTCACAAATTTGGTACAAAATAGGTGATAAAAACATCAAATGCATTCCCAATACTGAACCTATACAAGAAGTTAATTGGCCATTAATAACAGGCCATTTAAGCTATTTTAGACAACTGTAGTTAAGATGCCTACTTAAATACAGATGTAGACAAGCAAGACTGGTAAGATAAGAAGCTAACTGATCCAATTTATATGAAACCAGCAATGACACCATGTTAGCAGTGCACAAGACTGTTCAAACTAACTTATTAACTTTGCAAGTTGAGTTAGAAATAACTCTCAATGAAAGACTGGAAACCATACATCGATGAATTCTTAGGAAAATTAGGAGAGCAAGTAAGTAGCTTTAATGGTAGGACCATAGTGAAAAGTGAGGATATCAAAAAATAACCTGAATGTGTAAGCAAAACGAATCTACAATGGTGCATCATTCCCTACAACAGAACAGAAGATGAAAGATTAGCAATATAAGTGAAGTAAAAATGGCAGAAATGAGACAGGGAGGTTGATGTAATTAGAAATGCTTCACAACATTAACATGTAAGTAAGAGCTGAGGCAAATCTGAGATCTGAAAAATAACAGGCCAATTTGGAAGATGAACAAAAACCAGCCATGAAATACTGTTAAACCATCATAATCTGATACATGCCTAGAGAATATACACAGAGATGATATTTGCAATTTATGTCATATGATAAAGTAGACTTGAAATACAGGCATGGAAGAGGGTTTATATGACAATGATTTCCAAATCTTAAATTTATTTGACATGATCAGCTTTCCATTCATTGTGGATCTTTATCAAAGAATTATAAGCACACTAATTTCAATACATAAACAGAATTATATTACTTCACTGTTAGCATATTCAAAGTTAATCGTATAAATATCAGTCGTATAAAATCAAGATTTAGTATTTTAAAAATGAACTGTACTTACTCGAGAACAATTTTCTATTTTTTTTTTTTTTTTAATATCAATTTTCAAATTAGCCAAACTTAAATGTGCTTCTTTCAAACTCAACAAGTTTTATTAACTCATAAAGCTACAAGAAATTAACTCCAGGAAATAGCACTTTTGCAAAAGCATATAAAGATCCTATTCTGGAAACACACCGGAAGAAAGCTTTCAAACAGCAGCTAGAAAACTAGGTACCAGTATATATTTGTTTCATGAAACAAGATGGTTACTACAAATTTTGCTGCAAACAGAACCTACAAAGGATTAAAGGTGAAACCCTTTTAATTATTAAATATTTTATTACAATCCATAAAGGATACACATAGTGCACAAATCATTTATTAGAACGACCTGGATAGAAGCCTCAACAGTTCATAAAATGGGGTATTTTTTACAGGCTTCAAGTTAAAGCTTCATGTTCTAACAAATGGTCCACATTATGTATAACACTTACCTTGACTTAACCTAACCATATTCTCTTCATAAGACATTTAAATATCCTGGTATCTGCTATTACTGCTTACAATGAGAACATGGTAAGGAGGAGACAAAGTGATCTTCTATCAACTAAAAAAAGTTTCAAGCAGTTCCACGTCACAATTGAAGCACACACACTACCTTATCCATGATGAATAGGATACGATCATCCTATGAACTCAGGAAATGACTGAGGTAATGGAAAATTTGATGTTTTGTACAAACAGAAAAAGCAGTAAAAAATTCAATCCTTGTTTCTGTGGCACAAATACTGATGAGCTACTGCCTGTTCTGTATGAGTTAATTAATTTCCAAGTTCAACACTGTACATTTCACGGCCAATCTGTAATGTGATCGGGTTTCTCTCCATTTTCATACCTTTCCCACATTCTATAGAATGCTTTTTCTAGATTTGAAGCATAAATCTTCACATTAAATAGGGGACTTTCTGTTCGTGATCCCCAGACTTTTGCACGAATGGCTTTAAGGCTGAAAGAAAGAAAAACCAAAGTGTGCCTATTTTTGATGATTAACAAAATTAAATAAATACAAAGTAATACATAATTAAGATTTTTTTTTTTTTAATCAAAAGTAGCTGGATTTTCAGAATTAACAAAACTTTAAATTTTAATAAGCAAATCTTGAACTGGTGATTTTTTTTTTTTTTTTTTTTTTTTTTTTTTTTTTTTTTTGAAATGTCACCTTTTATTTTCAATCATTTGGATATTTTTATTTGTAGCTTTTATTTTAAATCAATGTATCCTATACACCTCTCAAGGGCACATATCAGGAATTTAATAATCATAAAGGATTAAGAACAAAAACAAACACAAGCATATGGATCATTAATACTTTAAGTTGTAATTCAGCATATACAGGATTGAAATAGCTGGAAAAATGAAGTAAGCAACTTAAGTGGGAGATGAACTTCATTGTCTGGTGAGATCACTAGCCTGCTTATTGGAATGCTGAAATGGCTTGAAAAAGTTCCATGTTTGGTGTGAAGAGCAGAGTTTCTAGACCATGTAAAAAAAATCCTTAAAAATATTCATGTCTCAGAAAGATATAAACTCAAGTCTTCAACTAAAGGGCATTATATCAAGGCTGACCACAATACAGAGGCAAGGACATGTTTGAAAAGTCCGTCTGATAAATCAGGTTAACATGGGATTGCAAATATATCTTTACTTATCAGGTTATTTACATGGAACCATATAAAGTAATATTAAGGCTGATATAAAGCTTAATCCTTTTGCATATAGCAAAGGATACTGCCCTCTTAATTAAGACACTATATCTTCAGGCCCTCAACCAAATTAAATAGTTGTAAAAATTTGGTATGAAACTCAATAATACAAATATTAAAACTAACAATATTAAAGGAAATTGAAAAATCAAGTGCATATCAACAATAAACTAAAAGCAAATAACACTTATTAGTTATTTAAACAATTTTTTAATTCTCAGCAAAAATCTAGACATTTTCATTCATTTTTTAATTAACATCACTACTTATGGCAATACCATAATTTATGTCAATCCTACTAATAAAATACTGTAAATCTACAGAATATTTTAGTACTGAAGTGAAGGTAGAGATGAGATAATCTGTGAATCCTGTAATAGAGACAAAATATAGAACTTTTTCAAACAAACTACTTTAGAGGCCACCAGTAAGCAGGGCAAGGTCTCAACTATAGGCAATGTAAATCATCTAAAAACATTTGTCATAATGTGGTATAAATTTGAATTTCCAGCCATTTGGGGGACTGGAATATGAATAAGCTTAACACATTGAACTGGAAGTCTTAAAATTATAGTCGCTCAAATTTCAGGCAACCTGATGCAACAATAACCATTAAGATACAAAAATGTTTAAGTCCTGAAGCAAATTAAAAAAAAAAAAAAAAAAGTCTTCAGATATGCATCTGCTTCTGCATAGATTAATTATTTTCTTCCACTTTACCTTCCTTACAGAAATTTAAAGTATTAACTTATTACAGAACAAAGAAAATTAATGACATCTTCACTGCATTTGATATATCATCTATAATTTAGAATACATACATATCAAGAAACAATAGGTATATGACTCACATGATCTAACTTCCTAATATCCAACAACTTCCTAAAGCTTACCAGATCAAAGTTCATGTTCAATTAACAGACCATCTAACCTTTACTCAACATTATAAAAATATGGGGGTAAAAAAAAAAAAAAAAAAAAAAAAAAATCATCACATTACACCATCATAATTTGCGAGCAGGGCTAATCTAAGAATGGTACAGTCACTTAAATAGAATAGGAAAGAAAAGGTTAGCAAAACATGCATTTGGTGCCAAAATGGGCAGGGAAAAGACCCAGATGAAGACTAAGGCACTTTTGACTGAATCACTTCACCCAGACCAAGGTCTGGGTGAATTGATTCAGTCAAAAGTGCTTTAGAAGAACAAAATGTTAGATACGACAATACCAGAGTTCTGACATTATGAGGAAAATTGCAGATAGATTATTAATAATGTAAACTTAATCATGTTAGTGCTGTCATAGTAGCCTGAACATCCTTTGAGGATAAATATGTGGAAATTGATGAAAAATTATTTTAACCATTCCCATATTTCACTTTTGACTATTATCCGAATATAATTCCTTACCTCCTCATCAACACTCATCAATTTCTTGATATGATCAATAATTTTCCTAAAAATCAATCTATTACTTATGAGCATTCCAATATTGTCATATCTAACATTGTGTGCTTCCAAGTCACTTCTCACCGAATCATTCCACCTAGACTTGGATCTTCCTCTGGGTCTCTTTCCTTCCATCTTGGCATCAAATATTCTATTTAAGTAACCATAACTAAATTAGCTCTACTGACACATTCTTGAATGCTAATGATTTCAAGTTCCTTTGTAATATCTTCATTTTTAAATGATTCTGCCACTAATGCCATCAGTTCACGCTCACTTTTCTCAGCACCTTCATATCTGTGGTCTCTAGTCTTTGATTAAGTGCTTTATTTCTAACCCAACTCTAAGATCCATAACAAACCTGGTTTAAACACTGTCTTGTATACAGTGTTTGTTGATTGGATTTTAACGGTATAGATAGATGCGAACAGATTGATAATAAAATAACTATTTATTAACTTAAATGCTAATATTTCGCTGGTATTATATCCAGCATCTTCAGAGCATACAAACGAAGTTTGTTAGAGTAGCGAGACAACTGCAATCCAGTGTAACAGTGGGACTAGTATGAGTAATTGTAGCATGCAACACAAAGACTAAAGTCCTAATTAGGCACCATCTAAGTTTAAAAAAAAAAACATTAATTTGGTCTTAGGATGACTGTCTCCCAAATCTTTGGTAGATTTATACAGCCATACTTGTTGAGGTTTGGAGTATGTTTCAGGACTTCTGTTGATTCCAGGAACAACCACTCTGACTTGTAAAAGCTTCTGTGCAGTACTTCTGTTTCTTTCCAATTGATCCTATGTGCAGGGGTATCCAAAGCATGGTCTGCCAGACCCGACATGCCATAGCGAAAGTATATTTTTTGTGTTCACCGAGGCACATGTCCACAGTTCTTCCTGTCTGTCCATAGTAGGCTCGATGACATGAACAGGACACTTCATGGACTCCTGGATGTGATAAAGGAAAGAATCTGTCCTTAGGTGAATTGGTTAGAGTTGCCAATTTCACATAGGGTTTAAATACAGTGTGTAGTTGGTGTTTGTTAAGCACTCTAGATATTTTTTCAGATGTGCCTTTGATGTATGGGATGGTGATAGTTTTGTTGTAGTCTTCTGTAATAGATAGTGGATAGGATTTTTGGGGAGCATTTAGTATTTTATCTATCTTATGGGGATTATAGCCATTGGTCAGGAAGGCATGATGCAGGTGAGAAAGTTCAGCAGTGAGAGTAATGTCATTGGAAGAAATTGCTCTAGCTCTATGGGTTAGTGTTTTTAAGATACCATATTGTTGAGAAGGGTGATGGTGTATGTTGGTTAATTTCTCTCTTATTCAGCTGGCTACTCACCATACCAGTTTTGCTTATTCTATTGTCTATTTACAGATTTAACCTGCCAGCTTCACTAAAAACTATGCCTAAATAGCTGAAATATTTTACTTGTTCTATAGGATCTCCATTCAGCTGAAGTTTTCTATGTTACTGCCTTTTTTGTTAGTATTGTTAGATTTGTTACAGCTGTTATTCAATTTAGTGAATACTGGAGACTTGCACTTGATGTGTTTGGGAGTACAACTGCATAAAGCAAAAAAAAAAAATCGAAGTTTGACATGTTCCAATCAGGACTAATGTCGCTTTCTATCATAATGTGATCCATACAGATGAAGAATAAGAGCGGAGATGATGTGCACCCTTGTCTTAGTCCTGATTTTACATCAAACCATCCTTTTTGTATTTCTTTCAGTTCTAACTGCTGACTGAAAACTTAAATATAGAATATATATTGCTCTGTATAATGTTCCATTCACCCCATATAATTGTAGTGTTTTGTCAAATCCCAGAGAAATCTGGGCATTTTGTCATATGCCTTTTCCAGATCTACAAAACTTAAGTACAGATCCTTGTCATATCAACATTTCTCAACTATTTGTCTTAAAGTGAAAATCTGATCTTGACAAATTCTTTGGCCTGAACCCAGCTTGTTCTTCTCCAAGTTTCTCTTCCACAATCTTTCTCAACCTCTTTTTAAGTATGCTTGCATAAATCTTACCTGGGACACTTAGTAGAGAAATTCTTCTGTAATTCTCACAATCAGTTATATTCCTTTTTTTATAGATGGGTACTATGAGAGCTCTACTCCAATCATTGGGAATTCGACCTTCTGACCAGCCCACTGCAAAACTTTTATACCACCATACTTGCCAGCCTGGTTGGCCGAGTGGTTAGCATATCTCTATCCAGCCAAAGGGTGTGGGTTAAAATCCTGCACTGGGCATTGTTGTTTGTGATTGTCTGTGAAAATATTGGTGGTGGTGGAGGGCAGTAGAGTCTTTGGACTCTACTGCCCTCCATCACCACCAATTGTTGAGTCTTTGGACTCCCTGGAGGGGTCATGTACAAGGGTGGTCTGAAAAGTTCTCAGCCTCAACCATAGATGGCAACACTATCGGCAAGAAATTTTATTTTTTCTAAGTTGGTACACCTATCATAAGCATCCATGTGAAATTGCAAGTCATTCTATCAAGTAGTTTGTTTTATACAGCTGCCTGAAGCAAAAGTGTTGTCTGTATCCCTTGAAATGGATAAAATTGAATATGATGCAGTTATAAAATTCTTTGTAAAAGATGGTTTAATGCCAAAAGAAATTCATTTGAAGTTCATAAAAGTTTATGGGCACTCTTCTCCTTCGTTTGACAATTAAGAAATAAGCCGCCGAGTTTAAACGTGGCCATACCAGCAGGGCCGGTCCAAGAGTATCTGATGCCCCTAGGCAAAGAAAATTTAGGCACCCCTATACATTGTCTCTCTATATATATTTTGTCATACTCACACAAGCACACGTACATCTACACACGTGGATATTTATAAAAATAATATCATTATGAACATTAAAAAAATTTATTAATCAAAACCAATACATTTGTATACATACAGTAAAATCCCGTTTTTACGTTCCCACAATTTACGCTTTCCTGCCATTTATGTCATTTTCCGTTGGTCCCGTCTTAAAGCCTATTCTCATGATATATTGTTTTCCCGTCATTAACAACTCGATGTGGACGTTATTTACAGTGATTTGCATTTTTTTTTTTGGGTGGCAATATCGATTTTCGAATAGATTTCTGCGGAAATCTGCACATTTCTGTTCTCAGGTGGCGTTGCTTTTGGCTGTAGTTTCGTTACCGCCATCACTGTAGCTTACACGCTTGCAGTAGTGATGAGCGATACCATGATTTTTCAATCACAGTACGAATTGATATTGCAGAATTTCTGGTAAGTAATTTGGCGTGTGATAGTTGCTTGCAAGTTGCAGTGGTGGATGATCCAAGTTAGTAACATGGAGAAAAATGACAGAAAATGTATTTCGGTAAAAGAAAAGATGGCAATTCTGCGACATGCAGATTGGCATGCCAGAACACATGTTCAATTAGCAAAAGATCTTAGTCTCTCCGTGTCCACTTTGAACGCGATAGTAAAAAACAGGTCAAGCACTGAACTCTATGCAAAGCAATCTGGAGCTATGTCAAAAAAACGAAAATATATCCGGACATCGACATACGATGAATTGGATAAACTTGCGGCAGAGTGGTTTGTTTCTACGAGAGCGCCGGGTATTCCAGTCGATGGTACTATACTCCGAGTGAAAGCCCTTGAATTTACTGCGAGGTTGGGGATTAATGGTTTTACTGCGTCGAATGGATGGATTGATCGTTTCAAGACTCATCACAATATTGTGTATAATCAAGTGTGCGGAGAAAGTAATAGTGTTGCAGGGGAAACTGTAAACAAGTGAAAACATGAACTAAAGATTATTATTCAGGACTACGAATCAAAAAATATTTTCAATGTTGATGAAACCGGGCTCTTTTATAACATTCTGCCAAGTAAAACATTGTGTTTTAAAGGAGAAAAGTGTCACGGTGGAAAACTCAGCAAGCAGAGGGTAACGGTTTTGCTCATTGTAAATGTTGATGTATCAGAAAAATTACCTCCACCCTCCACTGGTAAATTAAAAAAGCTAAGGTGTTTTAAGAACGTGAAAAATCTGCCTACTAAGTATGATGCCAACAGCACAGCATGGATGACCAGCAGCATCTTCACATCGACCATCCATGTTCTGGATGCTAAAATAGGGACAAATCACTGCAAAATACTACTACTGCTAGACAAATGTCCTGCACACTCTGAAAATATGCGGCTCAGAAACATTAGATTAGTGTTTTTGTACAAGTGAGCTTCAGCCATTAGATCTGGGCATCATCCACACATTTAAATGGAAATATAGAAAAATGCTTGTTGAAAAAGCTGTGTTTATGCATGATAATGGTATGGACCCAAAACAAATGACCATATCAATCCTTGATGCCATTGTGGCCAAAGCATGGTTGCATGTTACTCCTGAAACCATATCCAACTGTTTTCGGAAAGCAGGAGTTACGTTTGCAGAAGAAGAGGAACAACTACAGGAGGAATAAGATATGTCAGAACCCATCACATACCCAACAACTGGTATGTGATGGATAAGTCTTCCTCATTTCAAGACTATGTTGATGCTGGTATGATCACATCAATGGTACCAAGCGTAGAGGACATCCTTTCCAACCACCTTGGTGAAGAAGATGAGGAAGAAGTGGTTGAAGAAGACTGTGATCAAGAACCTACCGTCCCTACTAGTAAAGAAGCAATGGAAGCCATCTCTGTTTTGAGACGGTATATTGCAAGTGCATCAGGAGACGATAGGGCATTTAATGCCTTATACACTGTGGAGAGGCAGGTGGAACTTATAAGAGTGCAGAAAAAGAAAAAACAATCAACAATTAATGATTTTTTTAAATAGATAAATGTAAGTAATTGTAAATTCATTTATTTTCAGTTATTAAATTTTGTAATCTAGTATGTAGACTCACATACTAGCAGTAAGTCATCTTTTAGCCTTTTTTTTTAATGATTTTTTTACATTTCCTGCTATTAACACTTTTTTTCACCAGTCCCCTAAAAAGTGTAAAAAAGGAGTTTTACTGTATATGATTACTCCTAATATCTGCATAGCAAGAAAATTATTATATCTTAAATACAAAAATTATGAAAAATTAATCTTTCGGGCTTTTGCTTTGACAAAGTTTTGAATTAATTCATCTATATTGATTGTAGATGCAATTTCATGCTCTATAGATATTATTGCTAGACCAGTGAATCATTCCTGAGCCATCGTAGAGGAAGTGTAAGTTTTAATTTCGAGAAACTCCTTTCTGAACTTGCTACCGATACTGGCAATGTCGAAAAAATTCTAAATTGGAAATTTTACTAATTTTAGTAACATTTAAATCATACAAAATGAATAGACAGGTATTACTCACAGAAATACTGCTCTATGGAGAACACTGGCTATTTAGTTTGACCACAAACGTTCTTCAGCCGCTTTAAGAATGTTAGATACACAAATACCAAAACTATTAGCCATCAGACTCAACTGTTGCCTACGAAAAAGCTTGACCGACTAATCTGAAATCAGTAGAAGAATGCCGGAGTGGGGATGATGACAAGTAAAGGGAGCGAAGAGAAAGACCAATCAGAAGTCTTATTTCATGAATACAACCAATCAGAATCCCTGCCACTGCAATTCTATGAAAATTCCCACGGCATTCTTATACTGATTTAGAATAAACTGGACTGAATTAACAAGACAATTCTGTGAGAAAATGAATGACATAATCCCCAACTTCTCACACCTCAGAGAGCTTGCAAAGCCAGGGCTTAATCTAAAAATCAACAGATTTAAGTCTATAGGGAATGAAGATAAGAAGTGAGAACAGTCGGTTAGTTGCGACCATTGATTGTTAGTTTGAGGGATAATACCCCGGAACTTCCCCACTCATCTTTGGACAGATGCCAGGAGGAAAAATCTCTGCACTTGAGGTTAAGTATACAAGGGGGGGGGATAGAGAAAGGTGAAAATAATGTAGGAGCATCAGCGAGCACCGGCTTAACTTATTTCAGTTTTTATTATTAATCTCAAGGTTTTACTCATTTTTTTCGAAGGTTGTGATTTTTCCCCAAACTATGTAGCAAAATCTGGAAATCCGAAGTCTTAGCACCCATAGACAATTGCCTAGGTTCGCCTGATGATAAAACAGGCCCCTACATACCAGCCTTAAAGATTATCCACGTGAAGTAAGTAACACCACCAGAAATCATTGATCAAGTGCACAACATGGTATTGGATGACCGGCAAGTCAAAGTTCGTGAAATTGCCGAGACTATAGGCATTTCAAAAGAACGTGTAGGATATATTTTGCGTGAAGAATGAAAAAGCTTTGCGCAAGATGGGTGCTGCGCTGGCTCAGAGCAGATCAAAAACGCACTCACATGAAAATCTCTGAACAGTACTTGGAACATTTTAACAAGAATAAAACTGATTTTGTATGTTGATTTATTACTATGGATGAGATTTGGATTCATCATTACACAGCAGAATCTAAAGCAGTCAAAACAGTGGAGAGAAGCCAGTTGTTCAGTGCCAATGAAGACAAAGTCAGTTCCATCAGCAGGAAAGGTCATGGCATCAGTATTTTGAGATTCCAAAAACATTTTGTTTATTAATTATTACTATTGAAAAGGTAAAACAATAACCGCTGAATATTATTCCGATCTTTTAACCAGACTAGATGAAAAAATTCGTGAGAAAAGACCCGGTTTGCAGAAGAAAAAATCTTCTTTCATCAGGACAATGCACCTGCCCACAAAGGTGTTTTGGTAATGTGAAAAATAAGGGATCTGCACTATGAATTGTTGAAACATCCACCCCTATTCCCCAGATTTCGCTCCCTCTGATTTCTATCTCTTCCCAAAACTAAAACTCTCCCTCGCTGGTTCAGCGTTTTTCTTCGAATCAAGAGGTGATTGCAACTGTAGAGGGGTATTTTGCAGATCTTACTGAGAACTGTTACAGGGACGAGATAACAGCTCTGGAGCATTGCCAGAATAAATGAATTAGTCTTAAGGGTGATTATGTTGAAAAATAAAATTAATTTTAAAATTATAAATTCGTGTTTTCATTATTATTCCAAGAACTTTTCAGATCACCCTCATAATAGTAGTAATAATGCTTAAGCATTTCTGTTTGAATATCATCTACTCCAGCTGACTTTTTACATTTCAAGTTTTTGACAGCTTTTTTATCTCAAATAATGACATATACTCCTCTTTGCATTCCTCTTGAAAATTTTCTAGTATAGTTCTGTCACTACTTCGTTCATTTAACAGTCTTTCATAGTAATTACTCCAGACATCTAGGATATCCTTATCTTCAGTTTTCATGTTACTGTTATCATCTTTGATTCCTTTTATAGTACTCTTTCCATATTACCATATTCTTACCAAAGTCTTCCCATGCCTTTTGTTTAGCTACTTTTACACAGTTTAGCTTTCTTGCATTTTTCTCTGTATTCTTTTAGGGCATCTGCTTACTTATTTGTTAGGAGCTTTTGGTATGCTTTACTCATTTCCAAAACTGCTTCTTTAACTTCTTGTGTCCACTATAGTGTTCCTATTTTTCTATCCTTGCACACAACTTCACCACATATCTCTCTAGCTGAATCAATCAATGTCTTCTTTTCACAGTTTGCCACTGAGACTCCAATGTTTGGTTATTGTTTTCAATTTGTTTCATTTTTTCTTCAATAATGTTTGTATAGTCAAGTGCAATTTACTTGTAAAAGCTGTTCAACTTTAATTCTTTTTAAAGTTTCTTACATACTGTTCTTTTCGATGTGATATCCATTTTTATCCTGCTTAGTACTAAGTAATGGTCACTTCCAATTTCAAATCCTCTGTACACTCCTGTATCCTGAACAAGCATGAAGATATTACTAGCAACAAAGAACAGTCAATGAGGCTTTTTATTATTTCTTGTGTCTTCTCTCCATGCGAACTCATACACATCTGTATGTTGAAACATGGTGTTAGTAATGACTAGTTCATGTCCTGAGCAGAAGTCCAGTAAATACTTACTGCATATAGCCTGGTGGAATTCATTTTCTGCTCTGCTATTCAGATCCCCAACAAGGAAAATTATTCCCATTTTCTTTATGTCAGCTGCCTGTTCTAATGACTCAAAAAATTCCTCCACTTCTTCCTTGGAAGAAACCTTCTGTGGGACCATAGGTACAAATCAGTTTCATTGTCCATGTTCCAATTTTGAAATGTGCTCATATACCTCTACTTGAAACTGCTTTCCAATTTATCTTCATGTTCAGTGTTGAATACTATCGCTATTCCTTCCTTTCCTTAATCATTATTGCCTGAAAATAACATCCTATACTTGTTATTTAGTAAGATCTCACCTGTTTTTGTCTTTGTTTCAGTAATACCAATTATGTCTGCAAATTTGATTTCCTTTCCATTAATACTCCTTATATTGATTGTGCCTATCTTCAGTTCTTCTGATGTTTTGTTTATTCTTCTTCTTCTAGATGTTGAGTTGGAGATTGTTCCAGTAGCTGACTTTTTGCTGTTCACCCTAGCTGTTTTCATCAGGTGAGGAAAACAGCAAGGGCCTTGTTTAACCAGATGAATGCCCCAGCCGGCATGAAATCCCAACACTATTATACCGAATAACGATGAGACTGGATGTGAGTGAGTTACATGACATCCATTTTAAGTATGTAAAATCCGGTTTAAAAAAAAAAAAAAAAAATACAGACTTCTAATTCTGATATCTGAGAATTGTGTTTACATTTCTGCAAGTACCAGTTAATTTTTTTTCACATTCATTTTGTGAATTATTTTTTATTTGATGTTATATCATACAGTTTATTTACAAACTTTGTGTGTGTGTGTGAGAGAGAGAGAGAGAGAGAGAGATTTACTTTCAACTTACTATTCTTTGTCTGTTCCTAATCTAACAGCAATATCTTCATATTCTTGACGAGAACGAGCAATAAGTTCTGGCACACCTAAACACGTAAGCTGAGATGATGCTACCCTTGAGGCAAGAGTCTCTCCAGCAAGAGTAAGCATTGGCGTACCAGCCCACAAAACATCCATACCAGTTGTATGCCCATTACAAAGTGGTGTATCAAGACAAACATCAGCCAACTGACCTCTCCGTACATGTTCTTCTTTAGCTGCTACATTTGAAAATATGATACGGCTAGAAACAACACCAAAGTGCCCCGAGGATGACATAATGTTTGGTTCACCAACAGCTGGAAAGCGAAGTAACCAGAGAACACTATTTGGAACCCTTTTTAAAATCTACAGTAAAAAAAGAAAAAAGTATTCACATGATTATTCTTAAACTTTTGTTTTGGAAACAATGCAGTAATGAAAAATGTTTAAGATAAACATAAAACAATAATAAACACACAGCATCTGCCTTACAGTTAGCAACTGCAGACCACTGATTATTTGATGATTTTATCCAGGTCTAACTAATCAATGGAGATGCAAATGTTCATTGCTAATTTTCTTGACTTATGTGACTTGAATATTCTTAGTTATTTTCTTGTAATAACAAGAAAATAACTAAGAATATTCAAGTCACATAAGTCAAACTTAGACAAAGTATGCAACAAATCCCATTCCCCTGGATAAATGAATATACAACTGACTCATTATAGCAAATCCACAGAGCCACAGGAAACCTATAGGAACACAGCATTGTTCCTATGGGACTATGGTGAAGTTTTTTTTTTTTGGCAATTTGTTATGACAGCATCTATTATAGTGACAGCCAACTGTCACATGCTTAATTTTAATGCAAATATAAACTGTACCCTGCATTGACCAGTGGAGTTTGTTAATTTGAGATTTACAATTATCACTGAAACTCAGAAAAACAGTAGAAAATCATCTCCAGATTTTTCATTTAGCTTCTAAAATTTTTAATCTTTCAAAGCATCTCGGATAGATACAGGTTTGTACAGTGATTTCTGCCAGCAAAAATCAAATTGGTTTCTTATAGTGGTACTTAAAAAAAAAAAAAAAGCATGATGCTTATTTTTATTTTCTAATTCAAAGAAAAAGTTTGATCTGGGGTTAACTTGATATCCCATAACTTATCAGTGGAGATAATTTTAGATATTTTATATAGTAATTTTTATATAGATATTTTTAAGACATTTTACTAATAGTCATCTTACTAAGAAATAGTCATAATCATAAATACACTAAAAATAGTACAGGGTGTGTAAATGATATACTAATGCATTTAGTGAATATAAATGGAGTAAACATAACCATTGATTTACATGGTAGACTGGTTCTACCAAAGTACCGTAAATGAAAATTGTGCAAATCAAGACTAACATTTGCACAGAAAACAAGGGTCTGTAACTCAATTAAATATTTAGGGATTTTTAAAAAAATTAATTTAACACTATTTTTAATGTAAAGATATACACAAAACAAATTTAATGATAATAAAATACACTATAAAGCAAAAATATTTGTAAACAATTTATAATTAAAGATACAGTACAGCACACATAGCAAGTGTGAACAGTTGTCTCCTTATATTACTGTTTCCTTATATTTGCATTTTGCAGGAATGTGCAAAGAAATTAACAATGCCTCTGACTAGGCTCTTTAAGTCTTAGCTCTGGTAGAGTTCCAAGGGAGTGGAAAGAAGACAAAATAATTCCCTTGCAAAAGGTAGGTTCTAAGACTGGAAAAATTGGTCAAAAAGAGAATTCAAGAATGGACGGATAAGAATATACCGTATATTCCGGCGTATAAGTCAACTTTTCAGCATTGAAAAAAAAAGTACTAAATTTTTTAGGTCGACTTATGCGCCAGGTCAAAAATTGATTGCTTTCCAAGAAAAAACTAGTACGTATCATACTCTGTTAATTTTATTAGCGATATACAAAAAGGGTAAATAAGTAAAAATATTTCAACTTATGTCAAATTTATTTACAAAAAAAATTATTTACATATTTATTATTTATTTACAAAAGAAAATAGGTAGGTAACTACATAATTAAAATTTAATTTTCACTGTCTGAATATATGAAAAGTTCATTGTACTGTGGTTCTGTAATTTCTTCCGGTATATCATCATATAAATTGTATTTGTTTTCTCCATCAGATTTAGCATCAATTTCATCATCATTGTAAACAAAATCATCTTCAGAGCCATCTAATTTGTTAGATATAACACATTTTGAAAAAGATTTTATTACTGTATCTGGTTTTATTTCATCCCATGCTTTCGCTACCCATTCACACATAGTTACCAAAGCCACATTTTGCATTTGTCCTCCTTTTCTGCAACTTTTTTCTCCTTCTTGCATCCATGCATTCCACTGTTTTCTTAAACTGTCTTTAAATGGCTTGTTCATACAAACATCCAACGGTTGCACTAGTGAAGTTAACCCACTTGGAATCACTGCCATATTATTCTCTCTTAATAAAGATTTTATGCTCTCCGTTAAATGGGATTTGACTATGTCCCACACTAAAAGACAGTTTGGATTTTTTAATGCGCCTTGTCGTATTCCAAATATTTTTTATCCACAGCTTAACTCCTGCTTCGTCCATCCAACCATTCTCATGAACATGGACAAAAACGTTTCTTGGAATTTTGATCTTTGGCATTGTTTTTCTTTTAAAAAATTATCATAGGTTTTAATTTAGTACCATCAGCCATACAAGCAAGTACAACTGAAACAGCTTTTTTCATGTCCAGTTGTTTTTAAAGAAATAGTTTTACTTCCATTCAATTCTATTGTTCTATTCCCGATCATGTCAAACATAACTGGAGTTTCATCCATATTTCCGATTTGAGACAATAAATCGTTTTTTTTGCTTTCTTTTAGCAATTATAAATATTTGAAAACTTAATAACTTATCATCCAAATCCTATGGCAGCTTCTGTGTGATTTTTGTTTTTAGTCGAAGCACTAAATATTTCTTTTCCATAAACTGGCTACACCAACTCACTGTAGCGTTGAAGTTTTCGCTGTTCTTTTTATTTGCTTTGCCCCACTTCAAAGCAAATAAATGAATATTATTTCTCATTATAATGAGTCCGTTTTGGCG
Organism: Typopeltis vanoorti; assembly: GCF_054136105.1. NCBI lineage: Eukaryota > Metazoa > Arthropoda > Arachnida > Uropygi > Thelyphonidae > Typopeltis > Typopeltis vanoorti. Next base: position 74,685,185 of record NC_143556.1, on the reverse strand, counting down.
ATTTTCTCAAACACAATCCGCAACATTATTTTCCAGAATAGGCAACTTACAAATTCCTTTCCGTAATGCACACTTATTTTTTGGCATTTTCATTATTAAAGTTTATCACCAGAGTTAAAGATCGGTACTATCAACATAAGAAGCCTGAATGGCAAAGAAATGGAGCTAGCTGAGGAATTAGATAAGTACCAGATCAACATAATAGGGGTGACTGAAACAAAAAAAACAAAAACTGGTGAGATCTTTCTGAGCAATAAATACAAAATGTTATATTCAGGCAATGACAATCAAGGAAAAGAAGGAGTAGTCATAGTATTCAACACAAAATACGAGGCTAATCTTCTTGAATGGCAGTCAGTCTCAAGTAGAGTAATGTGGGCAAATATGAGAATGGGGAACTGGACAACGAGACTTATTTGTGCCTATGGTCCCACAGAAGGTTCTACTAAGGTAGAAGTGGAGGAATTTTTTGAGGCTTTAGAAAAAGCAACTGACACAATGAAAGAGGAAAAGTTGGTCCTAGTTGGAGATCTAAATAGAGTAGGAAATGATTGTGAGACATACAAAAATATTTTGGGAAAATTTGGAGAAAAGAGCAAAGCAAATAATAATGGCAAATACCTGTTGGATTTCTGCTCAGGACATGGACTGGTTATTACTAACACCATGTTCCAACATAAAAATGTGCACAAATTCACATGGAGAGAAGAGGCAATGAATAAGAAAAGTCTCATTGACTATGTTATTGTTGATAGTGATGTTTTCTCCCTGGTGCAGGACACCAGAGTGTACAGAGGATTTGAAATTGGAAGTGATCACTATTTAGTCTTGAGCAGGATAAAATTGAATTTCATATTGAAAAGAATAACATGTAAGAAAGTTTTAAAGCGAATAAAAGTTGAGCAGCTCTCAAATATGAACTGTAGACTAAAATACACAAAGATTATTGAAGAAAAAAATGAATGCGTTTGAGAACAGGAATCAAACCATGGAGATTCAGTGGCAAACTCTGAAGAAAACATTGATTGATTCTACCAGAGAGGTATGTGGTGAGGTTGTCTGCAAGGATAAAAAAATCAGAACTCCCTGGTGGACACAGGCAGTTAAAGAGGCAGTAAAGGAAAAGAAGAAATCATATTAAAAGTTCCTGTCAAATAAGTCAGCTTGTGCTCTTAGAGAATACAGAGACAAATGCAAGAATGCTAAACACTGTGTAAAACTAGCTAAACAAAAGTCATGGGAGGACTTTTGCAACAATATAGAAAATAAATATCAAGAAGGTGGCAAAATATTCTGGAGGTTGTTGAAGAAGCTTAGGAATGGAGGAAAGAGTGCTGTAAAAGGAGTTAGAGATGATAAAGGTGACATGAAAAAGGGAGAAAAAGATATCCTTGAAGTATGGAGTAATTACTTTGAAAAACTGCTAAATGAAACAAGTAGTGATGACAGCACAGTGGTAAAAAACGCTGACCAGGCATGCAGTCAGGAATATATATCCATACTTGAAGTAGAAAAAGCCGTCAAAGGCTTCAAATGTCGAAAGGCAGGAGGAGTAGATGATATTCGACCAGAAATGCTGAAGTATGGTGGTATGTCTTACAGTGGCTGCACTGCATAGTTCAGAAAGCCTGGACAGAGGGACAAATTCCAGATGATTGGAGTAGAGTTCTCATAGTACCCATACATAAAAAGGGAGATAAAATTGAATGTGAGAATTACAGAGGTATTACCGTACTGAGTGTTCCTGGCAAGATCTATGCAAGTATACTTGAGAAACGGTTGAGAAGAATTGTGGAAGAAAAGCTTGAAGAACAAGCTGGATTCAGGCCAAATAGAGGCTGTCAGGATCAGATCTTCACTTTACGACAAATAGTCGAGAAAGCATGGGAATATAACAAAGATCTGTATTTAAGTTTTGTCGATTTGGAAAAGGCATATGACAAGGTGCCAAGAGAGAAGCTATTCAATACGCTGCAGTTATATGGTGTCAATGGGGCATTATATCAAGCAATACTTAGTCTTTATTTGTGTTGTAAGTCAGCAGTTAGAATTGAAGGAAGTACAGGAAGATGGTTTAATGTTAAATCTGGTGTGAGACAAGGATGTACATTATCCCCTCTGTTATTCATTATCTATATGGGTCACATTATGAAGGAAAGTGGTATTAAACATGATATCAAAATTGGAGATGTTAATGTCAGCTCTTTGTTTTATGCGGACGATGTTATACTTCTAAATAAATCTGCTACAAGTCTGCAAAATTCTCTGACTAAATTGAATAACTGTTGTAATAGATATGGTATGAAGGTCAGCAATAAAAAGACAAAGACAATGAAAATAGGCAGAATCATTGAAAATGTCAACTGTGTTGTGAATGGAGAACCTGTGGAACAAGTAAAACATTTCAGCTACTTAGGCACGATTTTACTGAAGATGGTAAATTAAATATAGAAATAGACAACAGAATCAGCAAAGCTGGTATGGTGGGAAGTCAACTGAATAAATTCATATGGAATAAGAGAGAAATTAGTCGGAACACTAAATTAGCTGTATATAAGACAGTGTTCAAACCAGTTTTAACTAATGGATCTGAGAGCTGGGTCAGAAGTAAAACACTTGAACAAAGACTAGAGACCGCAGTTATGAGAGTCCTGAAAAAGATTAGAGGCATGAACAGATGGCATCAATGGCAATATCATATTAAAAACAAGGATATTAGGAAAGAACTTGACATTGTCAGCATCCAGGAATGCGTTAGCAGAGCTAATCTCAGGTGGTATGGTCACTTAAATAGAATGGGCGAGTAAAGATTAGCAAAACAAGTGTTCTCTGCCAGGTTGGTAGCAAAATGACCCAGAGGAAGACCAAGATATAGGTGGATTGATACGGTACAAAGTGCCTTAGACGATAGAAATATAACATCTGATAATGTTGGAGTCTTGACAAGTAACAGACTGATTTGGAGGAAAATTGTAGATAGGAAGTTAGTAATGATGTAATTTTTTTCATGTAGTACTATCATATCCTGTACACCCCTTGAGGATACATGGTAGGAATTTGATGATGATGAAGTTTCATTTTTTCTCCAATCGCAAACTAGTTTTTCATTTACTCCGAACTGACATGCAGCAACACAGTATTTTCTTTTGCAAATTAATCAACTTTGCACTTAAAACTCGCATCATATTTCATTCTTTTAATAGGAGCCATTGCACTTTAGTTCACTATTGGTCAACTGGTCAATACAAAAAAAAATTTTTCGAGTCGACTTATATGACGAGTATACTATAAAAACTCAAACTCAAAAAATTCCAATATTGACTTATACGCCGAAATATACAGTAATACTCTATGAGGAATAACGTGGCTTTGTGAAGGGTCAGTCATGCCTTAGTAATTTCCTAACTTTTTATAATAGAGTGACAGCCGAGTTGGATGAAGGAAATGGCTACACAATGATTCTGCTAGATTTTGCAAAGGAATTTGACAAATATTACATGGAACTCTATAATGGAAATTAGAACAATCAGGAGGATGATTTAAATAGGTTGTCAGTAATAAGAGATACAAACAGATATCAAAAAGTGGAGGAGGAGCAGAACCCAGGCAAAAGCAAGTGACTAGTGGTGTGCCACAAGGTTCAGTACTAGAACCACTACTGTTTAATTTGTACATAAATGATTTGGGAAATAACCTGAAAGGAAATATTCAGTTATTTGCTGATGATGCAAAATTAGGAAAAGTACTGTCCGATCACAGATCCGAGACTCTAGTCTGGCAACCTGCCAAGAAGAGTTAATTTATGTTGAAGGGGAAAAAGAAATAAGCCGATGTACAAATTGGTCACCAACATGCAAAATCACGTGCTTTATACATAAAAGTTTCCAACTGTTATACAAGCAAAATAGTTACCACTTTAAAAACTACAATGTTCATAAAAGAAAAGTTAATTTTCCGACATGTAATAATAAACAACTCATCCCACAAGACAGATTGAATACCCTATTATCAAAGTGAATTCTCCTTCTTCTGACATGTGCAGAAGTGTCGAAGGGTCTCGTATCTGTGGGCATACAGTAATAGTGAATCAAGGTAATGTGGAGAACTTGCAGGATGATTTAAATAGGTTGTCAGTATGGGCAAAAGATAATGGGTATTAGTTTAATGTGGAAAAATGTAAAGTTATGCAGATTACAAACTAAGTACCAAATTGAGGGAATTGTACTCCATGAAAATGATGAAGCCAGGGATTTGGGGGACAGCCGTAGATAGACAGTTGAAATTTAGAGGACATATTGCTAAAGTAGCCAGGGTAGCTCATAGAATTACTTGATTATTGAAAAACACACTAAAAAGCAGAGATAAGGGAGTTATCATTCCTCTTTATAAAGCTTTGATACGACCACATCTGAATTACTGTGCTCAGGTCTGATGACCTGGGTTTCTTGGGAATGAATTAAGGAGAGGAATCAGAGGTGAGAGACCAAGATGGTGAATGATCTGTGGACTGGAGAAGTTGGTCAGCAGATGAAAAAGTGAGAATATAATAGAAACCTTTAATTTAATTAAAGGATTTTATATGATTGATGCAGGAGAAATGTTTCAGCACTTGGCTTGAGGGGGAAGAACAAGAGGTCACCCTTGGAAGTTGAAAGTGTAGTTAGAAAGGAAATGAGAACTAGATTTTTTGCTTGGAGAGTTGTGAATGAATGGAGAGTTGCCAGAGTCAACTGTTAGCACTTTATCTGTTCAAGGAGACATATGATAGATTATGTGGATAGTTTGGGCTTCATGCAACGAGTCTTTGGACCCCATGGAGGTGCTTGTACAATAATAATAAAACCAAAATCTTGCCATTTAAAATTAAATTTGGAGCATTTTTTCAACCATGCAAAACCAAAATTGTTCAATTCAAGACCTAACCCACGTAAATATACCTAACCTGCATAAATTGAGGGTTAGGTGTATATGCAAAACTGCAGGTATGTCAACACTTTTCATAAAACATACTTGCAATACCTTCTTTAAATGTTTATTATTACATCCATATTTCTGGTCACTTTTCAAAAAAACTGTTTAAAAATATCAAAGAGTGTACACAGGATACTATGATAGTACTACATTAGCTTACATTATTACTATCTATCAAGAACATTCCTCAAAATTAGTCTCTTATACCATGTATTACCGCCCACATAAAATGCCCAGGTACAATGACATCGGGATTGAAGTAGCAAGCTTCTTATTTCACTTTTTAAGTAATGCTGTATATCTTTCCTGTTTGTGATTTTTTTTTTATTACCATTCTAAAAAAAAAAAAAATGTTATAATGAACACTGTATATTGGATACTGTATTTATATACTAGGTTCATACACCATTTTCCCTTCGAAAGTAGCACAGCAATCAGCACTTATTCTTAATTCCATCGAGAAGTTTATTATACACGATTAAGTGGTTATTGCAATTCAGATTAATCTGGCACCTTTTCCCTCCACGAGGGAAGTGACAATTACCATTCACCTGCATTGTCATTCATTATCATGTCACAGCTGCAGTAATATGTTCTCGTTTTTACACAATGGTTTAAAAATGAGACAGAACCCCCGCTCTCTCTCTCTCTCCTAGTGGAGTGCAGAGAACACTTAAGGAAACTGGCTTATACTGCAGTTTTTTTGAAATAATTGCCAGAATCAGAATATAAGTTCAAAAACAAAAAGATCAATTTTGATAAGAATTTTTTTCAATTTCTATATCATTATAAGGGCCTGTGTAGCTCAGTAGAAGTGCCGTTTGCACTCTACAGCACAACGAAAGACTTGTGCTGTGGAGTGCAAACTCTACAGCACAAGTCAAAAATATTTCTCTAGTTGCTGACTAGAGAAATATTTTCTCGACAGGTTCCCAAGTTAGTTGATCTCTGGCACAGGCATGCGGATTTTTTTGTCCCGGAAACTCAGGGGTTTTTTTTGTCCAGTAAACTCAAGAAAATTGGCTGTTGAACCCACACTATTTTCAGACATTAAATATATTGTGTTAGGGACCACGAGATGGCAGCACTTGTTAGTCTTCTTCTTCACTGCATACCAATTAATTAGTGATAGCCTTGGGCCAGCTATCTCTGATTGGCTACCAGTGGAGATTGAAACTGCCCACGCAATCTCCAAAAGTTAAATAGGGCTGAAGCAGCCTTGCCTACTCCCTATGTGGAAACAAAAAGATGCTAGCGGATTTTTTTTTAATATCATTATATATATTTATATATAATGATATATAAATAGAGGTCCTTCCTTCTCTTTGAAAGAGGTATGCCTACATAAATAGATTTGAATTGAGAAATTCTACAGTTTCATAGAAAAATTCAAAATCACGACTTCCTTAAAAAAAAAAAAATTAAACTTAGCTTGTAAATAATCATGTTTCATTAGAATAATACTACACATCTCATCATATCATGTTCAGAAGCATTCAACAGTTATTGTCTTTATTCGTTGGTTGGTTTTAGTCTTCTGTTTTTTTCTGTGATTATATAAAGCAGATTCAATAGCAATTCCAGCAATTTTTGCAGCATGCACTTTGACAGTCACTAAAAATTTATTATTACTGTCAGGTTCTGGAGAAGTTACATGCTTGTTATAATTCTGCTTATAGTTGTGGTTTCAAAACAACCAGGGGATTATGTCACAACACCCTTCTAGGAATGTGACATAATACCTTGATTGGTGATCCTCTCATTCCCCTTAAAACTGATGCCAAAAAGCATCAGTTTTAAGGGGAATGATGATTGATTACATAACACTGCTGGAATCTACCTTTAAGCAAAAGTAGGTAATTTTTAACATAACCATAAAATGACATTCAATGACAAATGGTTGATCAACCACAGTTTGCTTAAGAGATCTTGTGTTCATTCAGCAGTTTTTGACAGTGTTCAGTTACAGTAAGCAAATTCAAGTGGTACATATCATGTGATGTGTATGTATTGTATCACTGTTGTCCAGCAGGATAGCACAGCTTATCATGCAAATATGAAGAGGAAGAGCAGGTAAACATGGCTAACACCAAGCAAACACACCTGATTTTATCACTTGCTTTATCTTTACCAGTGTTGTGTATTTAAGTGACTTTGTGGATAACATATTCTGGTAAGTTGTTCAGCTTCACAAAAGGATAGACTGTATGGCAGATTAGTTTGTGCAGTTCATACTCACATGTATATGAACTGCACAAACTCATTTTGCTAGATGATAGTAACATTAAAACCTGCAAAATAAACATTCAATTCTCTGATCGAGAAAGCATGAATTGTATGAGATCAGGACTGGACATCTGGTCTCCTCACATATGATGGAACTAGCAAGCATGGTATTCAAAATGGTTAAAAGGTAGACATTTATCATTTGCTCTTCCTCCCTATCCAGTGGGATAGCTAGAGACTATGCAAATAATTGCTATTTCTATTTAACAAATACTTTGGCTTTTCTGCAAAGTCAATGTGTAAAAAATGCCCAATCTTCTCATCAACCATAAAATCAATATCTCAAGAAAATATGTTGCCAGTTGCTAAACCATTCTAGACACAGGCTGTAGACAAGGAAACTTTACTGATATAGTGGAAAGTGCATCTTCATTTCAAGAGGATGCAAATTTTAAGTCACCACTTCCAACACAACGATCTTGTGAGATCTGAATCTTTCAAAGTACAACCTAAAACCAAAGACAATCACACTGACCTCATTTTTAGTGTCAGCAATTATCGAAATTTTTTCACCCCAAGAGAGATAATTAGTTTGCAATGATATTAATGGAAAGGCTGTGGGGAAAACAGATGATTATGCTGAGTAGGTACCATTTATACATGCAAAGCTTAGTCTAAAAGTCGTGTATTCACATAACTGGAAATAAAACTTTATTCAGTAGCATATGAAGGAATCCCTATAGGAATATGGCCTTAAATACATTAAGTATGATAAATACAGATGGAACCTTTGCAATAATCACAAAGTGAAAGCACTTAAGGCTGCAACTAGGCTTCACATAATAATAGTGGGTATTTATTTATTTCATTAATTTTTTTTTAAACATCAGGGATAGCCAAGTTAAAGATTGCTATTATCAATCTCTAATTCAGCAGAGTCAAGTGCCCAGTATGTATTCCATACTCTCCTCTTTCAAATCTCCACATTAAACTCTAACAAAAATTTTCATTAAAGCTTTATAATAAGAATGGTATAGTTTCCAGTATTTAAACAAATTTTCTCAAGGATAACTGATGCAAAAATTAAAAGTGTTTTTATTGACCAAATGTCCATATACTTATGAAGCACTTTTGATGCCAATTTTTAAAGGGTTAAATTTGTGTTTGTATATATATAAGTTAGAGGTTCATATGAAGTGCAATTAGTATGCCAATATGTAATTGAGTCCTGAACTGGAGGATTATATGGAAATTTTAAAGTTACATTCAAATTCAGCACACTGAAATTAATCAGTCTGTTTTCACTTCAAGACAAAACTTGAAATTTTCAACTTGCTATCAACATCTAAAAATTTTAAAGAATGAAACAAGTTTTATTTGAAAAACATCTTGGATGATAAAGGGAGATCTGATACTCTGACTGGGTGAGAGGCACAAACATCTGTCAAAAAAAATTAACTATAGTTATTAATACTCATAAATCATATAACTCTGTGATCTATAAGTTTACTATAGTGAGAATTATAATCAACTAGGATGTGACCTATATCATCTTTATTTTTTACACTGAGTGAAATTAATTTATACACATTTTTTAAACTATTTTATGGTCTCAAGTTTAAACTCAACTTAAAATTTAATCAGTTATACACTAAATACAGGATATATGTATATAGCAAACTTAGAGACCACATTTTTTTTGCTGGTAAGAAAATTACATTAATTTCTTAAAATTAAATGAAATTAAACTAATCTGAAAGCACATTGTATTGTATAGTAGAAATAACATGCACTATTTCTTATTATGAATTACTTGCAGCCACTGATTGTGGCTATGTAATGCTAAGCAAGGTGGTATTCATAATAAACACAAGTCCGAGACAAGATCCAGACTCACCCCTCTCCATAAATACTAATTTTGAGTTAGGGGGGAGTTTGAGCAAATTATTGGAAATGTTCATGGGTGTCTATATTTATTACTTTTGATAGCTTTACCAACCCAACATGTTTCAAACTGCTGGTTCATCACAGGCAAAAAATTGTGAGGATAAAGTCTTTAATATTATCGAGAGTGTTTTAACTTGTTTTAAGCACTAAGTCTTAGTGCTTAAAATGAAATCAAATATAAAACTGCCTAAAATGTTCTTTTTTTTTTACGTGTCTCATGAAGCAGTATGAATTATTCCCTGCCAATGATACAATAATATAGCAAGGAATCAATATTATACTTTTATGAGATATCTTTATGTATATCTCATAACACAAAAGATCTGTTTGCTTCGTGTAAAATAATGACTTTTTTTTTGCAATTCCCATTCATGGAAAGTGGTAAACCATGCTCTTAAGACCAAATTTCACACCTTTTCAAGTTGCTTCAGACCTCAATAAGCAGCATGGCCCTCACAATGGACAACAAAGATCATCTATAATCTAAAGATTTTCACAAACATCCATGTAACACTGCTTATCCACCTGACCAACAAGACTCGGAAAAAAAAAAAAAAAAAAAAAAGGGGGGGGGGGGGGAATGAAGTAAATAAATTCATACCGCATATATATAATGATACTTACATTTGCCCACACCTGGAGTGTTGCTGGGTCAATTTTATACAACTGATTGAAATTACAATATACAATGGCATCTTCAGGTAGTCCATACTGCTGCCTAGATGTAACTAAAATACTCTTTGGAGCTTCTTCACCTGTTGCAGCTTTATTATTAATCTAAAAAAAATTAATATAGTTTCATTTCATAACTTATGAAATGAATTTCATTTCATTTAATTAATTATAAACTAGTTATACAACATGTTGAAAAAAAAATTTATAAATACATACACATACATACATACAGTATATATACACACACACACATACACACGTGGTGAAGTTGTCTGTAAGGACAGAAAAATCAGAACTCCATGGTGGACACGGGAAGTTAAAGAGGCAGTGAAAGAAAAGAAGAAAGCATATCAAAAGTTCCTGGCAAATAAGTTAGCTTGTGCTCTTAGAGAATACAGAGACAAATGTAAGAAAGCTAAACACTGTGTAAAACTAGCTAAACAAAAGTCATGGGAGGACTTTGGCAAGAACATAGGAAATAAATATCAAGAAGGTGGCAATATATTCTGGAAGTTGTTGAAAAAGCTTTGAAATGGAGGAAAGAGTGCTGTTAAAGGAGTTAGAGATGATAAAGGTGACATGAAAACAGGAGAAAAAGATATGCTTAAAGTATGGAGTAATTACTTCGAAAAATTGCCAAATGAAACAATCAGTGATGACAGCACAGTGGTAAAAAACACTCAACAGGTATACAGTATATATATATATATATATATATATATCTATACTTGAAGTAGAAAAAGCCATCAAAGGCTTGAAATGTGGAAAGGCAGCAAGGATAGATGATATTCGACCAGAAATGCTGAAGTATGGTGGTATAAAAGTTTTACAGTGGCTGCACTGCATAGTTCAGAAGGCCTGGACAGAGGAACGAATTCCGGATGATTGGAGCAGGGCTCTCATAGGAAACAGCAACAACAGAGGTCTCTGATTTTGAACCATCAATATAGATGTGCAAGAAATCAGAGTGAACTGCTCTGTGGGCATTAAACAGTTGAAAGCAGACAGATGGGGGAATTCCGTAGTTGACTGAGCGAGAGATTGTAAGGTGGGGTGTAAGCCTGCCAAGGGAGGGGTGGAGGAATGTTGTTTTGTATAGTACAGGCAATGCTGTTAATGCCTAGCTTCCAAAGCTTCTTTGATGCGCATACCAAAAGGACGAATGGTAGTCTGATATTAAGGTGATATTAAGGTTCGTGACATAGAGAAAAGACTGAAATTAATGAGAACATTTTTATATAAATCAAACCTAAATTAAACTGGACAAGTAATCAATCTTGTTTTAATACTTTACCTAAACCTGAACAAACAAAAGTTTGCAAAAGAAGTATCTTCATGACTAATCTGCTTATATAGAGACTGTTGACTATGGATCAGTATCCCAGAATGCTTAGAACATCACTGTTCAGAGGTGTATACTGCCATGTATTATGAGAGGTCATATGGGATACTGAGACAATCTGATGAAAATCAATAGCCTTTGTATATGCACATACATGTATGTATATCTGTAGCCTGGTCATGAAGATACTTTGTACAAACTTTTCTTTGCTCATGACCAAGTAAAAGATTAAAATTTCTTGAAGTATATTTATTTAACAAGAAAAAACTTATTACAGACAACATACCTGTGTGGTTGCAAGTCCATTCTGTACAACAACACCATTAACTGATGTCTGAACTTGACCACTACTAATCATGTTTTGTACCGGAGTAGTTGTTGGTAGTTCTATAACAGTTTTTACTACTTCCACTTTTTCAATTTTAGGTTCTGCTCTTTCTGATGCAACACTTGTAGCAACAGCTACCTCACGAATTTTCTATAAATAAATGAAAAAATGTGTAACATTCAAAATTTTAAAGTTCCTTATAATCCATTAAATACTGTTGTTAGCTATTTGTAGGCACTACAAGGAGTTTCACTCGTCTTTCGCTCCCCAAAAATCAGCGTTAGTCAATCATTTTTAAATCTCATTATACTACTAGTGAAACTGTTTACTCCAATATTTCTAATATATAATCTAATTTGTTGATAAACATTCTTGGTAAGTTACTGTTTGTTTCAGTCATGTTTGCAACATGTTATCAATTTCATACTTCTACCAATAAGATGCATGAATTAATATAGATATTTTGCCTAAAAAGATAGCCACATTTCATGCACTGTCAGTATGAAATGAAGAGAAGAGAATAGACACACACAAACACCAATGTCTTAATATTGGTATGAAAGTCCAAAAATTTTAAAAAGTTATGTACAGAGTCAAGGTATATTATTTCCAATAAGGAGGAGAAACACTTGTACAGCACTTTAGTTTGCTTTTTAGAGGACTCTGTATTTAAAGATGGCATGTGCCACAATGCCAGACCTATGTTCTTCAGAGGCAGATCTTCCAGTTTGAACAAAACATGATGGAAAAAAAAGAATACATGACCAAAGCATCTGATAGATATGTGTAAGTCCAAAGGGAGATGCTCATCTTAAGGTAACAAAAGAAGAAATTGTGCAGAAAGGGTGAAATGCTATTGAATATTAAGGGACTGGGCATTTCAGAGATGTTCAGACACCCCTTTGATATCAAGGAGCTTTGGTGGTAAAAGACTCAATGAAACAATTAGCTATGAATGCAGATTTAATGTGTTGTAGTTCCTGATGAGTAAGGAACTAGTGGTGCATAATGAATCAAGATTTAATAGTGCCAGATTTGATATGGATGATGGTGAGACCATGCATGGATATAATATCTCATGGTTTTTCCTGAAAGGCAGAAAATCAAAACCTTGTCAATAAAGAATAAGATCTAAAAATAGTAAACCAAAGCTTTCATTCAGTTTTGAAAAATGTATCCTTGGTGGACTGCATTAATCTTCACAACAGTATCAAGATCTAGTGTAGAACTGGTTCAAATAGCAAAAATATCAACACACACACCTGATCAGACCATAGGATCTGGAAAGATAACTGGAGGAGATGCTGCTCATAATATGCATAACTGAATCAAGCATCATGACACAGCAGTCTGGCCATAAACATAGTCCTTCAAAAGAAAATCGGGAACAGATTTCTAATATACTTCAAAAGAAAGTTGTAAGGCACTATTAAAGTGCTTTAATAAGTCTGTAGGTCTGATGGACTGTGTTTATCCTTCTTATAGGAAACAATGCTCCTTAACTCTTATCAAACATTTGTTTTTGTTAATTTGGAGTTTTGTGTAATAATTATCATAACTGTCTTTTTAGTAAGACAGTTATGGGCAAAGTAACCCTCCTCCACACAACACCTTCTTCTAGCTTTACAACTCTTTATGAGTTTTAGCTTGCAAAGCAATTTTTAGCCATTCTTTTCTGTGCAATATTCTTCCAATTCTTAACTTTTAGAGTTGTAAGATCTTTCTCCCCCCCACACACACACATATACAATATTCTCTTAAAATATCTGGCATGAAATTATGAGAAAATATCTGGTTTCAAGATTCTGTTTTCTTAAGTTAGTTCTTAAGGGTTAATAGCAATGCTGCATGTGGAAATCAGATAATCCCTGCACCATAACACTCTTAAACTTTAAACCATTATTTCAGAACAAGTACAACGCGCTAAAGTAAAGTAAAGTAAAATTTTTTCCATACATAAATCCAATATAAACACCATAAAAATACATACTGCCGCACCATTAGATCTTAAAACAATACTACAAAAATTATCAATTAAATTTTAAAATAAAGTTAACTGAAAAAGCTCTTTATTATAAAGCTTGCCATTTGGCAATTGTTTTTATTGTTGAAAAGCTTTTCACTATATAGGTATTTTTCCTAAAATTCAATGAAAGAGTACAAAAAAGAATAATGAATTTTAAAATTGTCTCTGCTATGTGATTTCTTTCAAGTTACATTGTAAACAGTACAACTGACTATTCAAAAGGAATGCTCCACTTCTATTTTTATTTCTAAAAACCAGATACCAATTATGAAATTATGCCAAAATATTAAACTGACTATTTCAGCATAATTTCAGTCCTAATTTCCATTAATTCATCTTGCCTGTTCAAGGTTTTTGCTTAACAGCAAGTGTCACTAATGATCACAACACACTAATTTTATAACAGAAATGTAAAATTATATGAAGTCTGCAACCATTTTAGAGTAATTTAAGAATCTAGATAACTAGCAACTCCAGATTTTCTACAAGGAACTTTTATCGAGAACTTCTAATCCAATGTTCAATCCTCATCTTCAGTTACCTATTCAGTGAAATTATAAAAATCTCTCATACTGTTTTGCTCATTCACTTTTTATAGTAGTAGGCTTCATAATATTTATGTATTAATTTAGATTTATTACTCAGCAATAATTGGAATTTTAAGTATGACTTGCTAACTGCAAAGCAGTCTAACCATTATGACATGAATGTCACATGCTAGAAACTGTCAAGTTAGAAAATGATGTCAATTAATCGTATACTTTATTTTTTGTTGTTGGAAATTATCTTTATTCATCCTATTAAAATACCATTATTTTATACAAATGTATCTCTAATAGAAATTGTTTTACATAAATTAAAAAAATTCAGTAATAAAATTAGATTACTTTATTAATGAATTACTCACAAATAGCCGAAATTATATGTAAAAACCACATATATACAAATAAAATAATTGTATTTACCTTCACTTCAGCTTTTTCTATAATTGGTGATAAATCTGTGGCATTCACAATGCTGACATTATCTGGTACTTCGTTCTTTTTGCTAAGACTATTTTTTGCATCAATGATAGCTCGCTCAATTAAATGAGGGAACATTTGTTTATGATCACCAACAAAGAAAGTATTTGGCATATATGCAAGTTTTTCAGAATACTGATATGCCAGATGTACAGGTGAGGTTACTCTGTCTGTTATAATATAGTCCATAAATGGAGCACCACTTGTTCCTGGATAGCCAAGCCACATTACCTATTTAAAAAGTAAGGAATACTTTTGTTAAAAATATATCATGCATATATTTGTAAAGTTAAAATATTAAAAATATACATTTTGTCACATATAAATCTTTTTATAGTTAAGAAATCATTAGTCTAATATGCATGTTTTATCCTTTTCTTATCAAAACCTTGATTATTACAAATGATTCTGATTAGAAGCAAATAATCAAGGTGATCAATAAATAAATAAAATCATCAAAATTAAATTAACTCAAGTAGTAGTCAACTATGATACACTCCTAAATGTACACAGCCAGCAATAAATGGAAGGGAAGGAATAACTATGGTGAAAAATATGACAGCAAAAATAAAGATTTAAAGAACGATTTTCTTTAGCAGATGATGATACAATGGAAATGTGCTATTCACAATTTCTTTCTGTAAATTGCATGTATTCTCTGGTCAGCTTGCTCATTTGGAAGCAAGAAAAACCAGTTTCTGAGAATAAAAATAATTCCACCTCCATATGAGACTAGCTAACTCACCTTTTGGTTTGCAAGATCATTCATCACTTCCTGGATGTGATCAGAACCCATTCTTTCTAACCAAAGGATAACACTATTAATGATTGGTATGTAGGCTCTCAGGAAAGAGAGAAAAATAACAAATATTGAAACAGGAGTTAGAATGGCAAGATTTTATAAGTGGACATGGTGAAAAAAAAAAAAAAAAACTAAGAAATAAAAACATATACAAAAAAGCTCAAGCTAATCCAATACTCATTGCAGTACACAGTAATAAGACAGTTTATAACTTGCAAGACTGACATTGCTTAAAAATCGTTGAATAAGAGGCTATATAAAAATGTTAATGACATCAGTAAATGCTGTCAACTATTTTACAAGTTGATGTTTCTGGAGACCTAGTGTGCTGTTATTACACAACAGCTAGCTTTTTTTTTTTTTTTTTTTTTTGGCATTTTAGCATTAATATAAGTAGAAACAGAAGCCTATATACAGATCGTGTTTTTTTTTAAAGGTGCAAATAACACCTAACTTTGTGTAATTGTGTTTGTGTGCCTTCCAAAGACCAACTCTGTGTTGGTCTTTGGAAGGCACCATAGAAGCCATGTCATAGAGGGTGGAAGCAAGCATAAAATAGAGGACTACTTTGTAAGGTCAAGTACAGTGGGGACTTCGTGTGTCTCAGGCCAATACAGTAACAGTAAAGACTTACAGAGAACCTTGAAAAATGGCTGACTAAAGGAGCTCTGGTGAAGATGTCAGGACTGCAATGGCATCTGTTTCATCATTGGCAAAGGAATCCATATATCAAAGGCAGTGTGAAACAATTGGTAGGCAGAAGAATCTGAATACAGATCAACAGCTGGCAGTTTGAGCTAAGTTAGCTGGTTATTGCAGACATGGAAGAGATCAGGACCTCACCACTTGACTATCCTATACAATATATACACAAAAACACAGTAAATAAACTGCCATAAATTTCAGTCTGAAATTAACAGACCACCATCAGTGGCTTAAAAAAACAGTTGTTACAAGGTAGAATGCAGGCAACTGATTTATTCGAAATAGAATTAGCCACGTGATGTTAAACTGCCAATAGTGCTATGCTTTAACTGAAGAAAGGGATAATCATAAGAGTGTAAAAATAAACTGCATATAACTTATATCATACTCAACAGATCATCAGATGCAGAATCTAGTTGGTTTCTTAAAACCTTATGTCTTTATAAAATACCATTCTTGGTTTTAACAATAATTGAAAAAAAAAAAAAACTTTAATGGTGTTATTCTAATCAAACTTTCTCTCTTTTTTTTTCTTTTTTTTTATTTTTTTTTTTTTTTATAAGGATAGGCAGTCATTTCAATTCAAGGTAGGGCAGTGAAGCATGGCTTCAGCACTCTCCTTAAATAATAATTCAAATTTGTACCAACATCTATGTAGGTGTGTTTCAGTCCAAAGAATGTTGTGATCTGTCTCTGTTTCGTGTTGAGCTAACCTATATTTATCGGATTTTTGTGGAAAAAATATGATTGATGTTCTTGTATTCTTTTTTCTATTGAGCATCCAGTTTGTCTGAAGTGGGAAAGATAGCTGTGAAAAAAGAGAACTTGGTATAACACCTGGAAGAGACATAGGAGAGGGTTGATCTTTAGAAGAAGGGAAATACATTGAGAGTTTATTAATAGGAATAAAAGTCACTACTAAATCATATTTCTTCAGAATTCTCGAAATCTGTTCTGAAATGCTGGAGATGTATGGGATTGGAACTCGACGTATTGAGTTCCCCATCCAGCATTAAGTCATTTTGTATCACTTGAAAACATTCTGCACAATTTTGACTCTGCAAATGGTCTAATTTAAACAAACATTAAATGATTCAAACCATTTTTAAGGATCCAGAATAAATTTTATTCAAATTCATCCACCAGAGAACTGCACTTGTCATACTGTGTATTACAGCCAAATATACACTGACCTTATAATCCTTAGTTGCTAAGGATTATAAGGTCAGTGTATTATGTCTGTTAAATTCATTGTTCTTATGATGATCTGCCTGTTTTGCCAGAGGAAAACTAACCATGACCACATGAGATTGGCTAACTCATTATCAGCTGAAGAAGTCCCATAGACTTTATCCATCCTTCTCTATGTTCATAGAGAAGGATGGATAAAATGAATCAAATAGGTGCTTATGAATTTTGAGAAATGCACAGGAAAAGACCCCTGAAGATTCAGGTAGTCATGGACTGCAAAAAAGGCATCATCATAGGATGCAATATCAGTGGTCTGTATGTTCATGAAAAAATGTCATCTTAAATCAATTGCACATGATATCAACTGATAGAAACAAGAGGTGCCTCCATTAGAAATGTACAGGAAGATCCACAAAGAACTCTGAGGATGCATGAAAAGGGTGGTATTGTTCTGAAATGGTTAATCCAAGTAGTCCTTATGCGAAGGACTACCTGGATTAACTATATATAAAGCACACAAAACAGTAATATAACTTATAACAACCTAGAACTTGAAAAGTACTATTTGGCAGCCAGTCTAACACTTAGTTCTCCTGGCTAAGGCATGCAGTCAAACAATACTGATTTTTCTAATTTTATTGATGATGCTGACAAAAAACTGGGATTTAGCCTTAAGATGTGTCAACTGAACATTGAGGGAATTAACAGAGCAAAATGTGACTATCTCTGCAAAATACTACAAGAAAATAACATTGACGTTGTGCTTCTTCAAGAAACACAAGCTGAAAATGAAGATGACCTTAATAGAAGAGGAAAAATAACTGGTTATACTCTGATTGGTGCTACATATCACTGGAATTATGGCATTGCAACATATATCAAGGATGATATAGAAAATGCTTCTGTCCTGACAACGAGATGTGATAACGATACTCATCTTGTGAGTGTGAAAATTCACAACATAACAATAGTCAATGTCTATAAATCTCCTTTAACATCATGGTCTATAGATGTGATACCTACTTATCAACATCCAACAGTATGGATTGGTGATTTTAATAGCCATCATGAAGAATGGAAGTACCGTGATAACGACTGCGGGACTACCCTCATTCAATGGGCAGAAATAAATAATATACACCTTGTATTTGATGCCAAAGATAGAAACACCTTTAGATCATCAGCATGGGAAACAGAGTCTAATCCAGACTTATGTTTTGTTTCAATAAACACAGAAGGGCAAACATTACCAGCAAAACGATATGTACTTTCTAACTTCCCACACAGTCAACATCGACCGGTGTTACTGGAAATTGGTATGAACTACCTATAGCAAGATCTTTCCACGGCCACGTTGGAATTTTAAAAAAAGCAAATTGGAGAAATTTTGCGAATGAATTGGATAAATGTGTTCGGTGGATACCTGCTAGAGTTGCAGAGTACAAGAGATTTGTAGGAGCAATCATAGCAACTGCGAAAAAATATATCCCTAGAGGTTACAGAAAAGATTATATCCCCAGATGGAATGAAGAGAGTGAACATCTCTACAGAGAGTTCCTGAAAAGTGAAGATCCTGAAATAGCAGATGAATTACTACATAGCCTGAACTCATCTCGAAAAACGAAATGGATTGATACGATTGAAAACCTTGACTTCAAACGATCAAGTAAAAAAGCTTAGAATCTTCTCCAACAACTATCCACAACTAATCTACCTAAAAGAATTACCTAAATAGCTAATCAAATCGTTAATATATCAAGGGAACCTAGGGACCGTGAACATACCAAGAAAGTTAAGAAAGAACTTAGAGCTTTAAAAATAAATGCCCCTGCTTTCTCACAATATGCCTCAATCTTCACTATAGATGAAGTAAAAGCCGTCATAAAAGATATCAAAGCAGGCAAGGCCCAAGGCTTCGACAGTGTCCATCCTGAATTTCTGATTAATAGCGAGCCAAATACTATAAAATGGCTCTGTGAATTCTTTTCTGATATATTATTGACTGGCCGACTACCTAGCCAGTTTAAGAAGTCAAAAATAGTTGCTATTCTTAAACCTGGAAAACCACCCCAGGAGGCAAAAAGTTACAGACCTATTGCTTTATTGAGTTGCACCTATAAAATGTTAGAGCACCTTCTGCACAACAGATTGTCCATACCAATTATGCAGCATCTCCCGACTGAGCAAGCTGGTTTTAGAGAAAAACGTGGTTGCTGTGATCAAGTGCTTACTTTAACATCATACATAGAAGCTGGATTTCAGAAGCAAGAAAAAACATCAACTGTCTTCTTGGACCTAACAGCAGCCTATGATACAGTATGGCATGAAGGTCTTATATACAAATTTCTTAGCATTGTCCCATGTAAACGGACTGCACACTTAATTTCCTCCATGCTCACTGAACGTTTCTTTCAGGTTATATTAGGAAATAAAATGTCCCGACAACGAAAACTTAATAATGGTCTTCCACAAGGATCAGTATTGGCACCCTTACTTTATAACCTATACACATGACTTGCCTGCTACCATCTCACGCAAGTTCTGTTATGCTGATGACACTGTAATTGCCATTCGACACAAAAACATGAGTCAGGCTGAAGACGTACTTACAAAAGATCTGAAAACTATAGATGAATATTATAAAAAATGGAGGTTCCAGCTCAATCCAGACAAAACAGAAGTATCAAGCTTTTGCCTTAATAATCACATGGCAGATGTCACTTTACATATCTTCTTTGAAGGATGTTTACTACGACACAATAAGTTTCCAAAGTACTTGGGCGTTACCCTGGACTGCACGCTCTCTTACAAGCAACACCTAACAAACGTTTCTGCTAAGTTAAGAATCCATAACAACATAATACAAAAACTAATAGGCATGACATGGGGAGCAACAGCCGATAATCTACGGATTACTGCTCTTGGTCTAGTTTTCTCTGTTGCTGAATATTGCTCACCAGTGTAGCTAAATAGCACACGTGTTAAACTTGTTGATAGCCAACTAAATAATACAATGAGACTGATTTCTGGCACAATTAAATCAACGCCCACACACTGGCTTCCAGCTCTTAGTAACATTGTTCCTCCGAATCTAAGGCTCTCTTACAGGAGTATAAGAAAATCTTGGAAAACACAGCTCTACCAATACATTTAGATCTCCCAGATTTAAGTGTACGACGATTGAGATCAAGACATCCACCACTACAATTAGCCTAACTACTACTAGATTCTAACTTTGACTTGAAACAAAAGTGGCAAGAACAGTGAGAAAGCCATACAGATGACATCACAAAATTTTCTCTCAATGAATTACAAGAAAGTTTTGATGCTTGCTCACACCCACACGAAAATCCTGGACTCAGCTTAATAGAATACGAACTGGTCATGGTGTATGTGCGGACATGCTTTTTAAATGGGATAAACGACCATCCCTGCATTGTGATTGTGGAGCTCAGAGACAAACTCTGAACCATATTGTGACTCAGTGTTATCTCAGAGCATATTCAGGAGACAAATTGGACTTTTTAAGTGCTACACCCGAAGCTATGAACTATCTGACCAATATGGATGTAACCTTTTAATTTTATTGGTTTTTAAAATGACTTTTGACTTTTAATTTTATAGGTTATTAAAGTGACAGTGTACTGTACTGCATGTTTTGATATTCATGCCATACGAATAAATAAATAAATAAATTGAAAAAGTACAAATGAAAACAATAATGGGAGACAAAAAAGGAAACTAGAAGAATATAAAATAAAAATCCAGAATTAATGTTTAAATTTCGAAATATTAATTTAAGCTAATATAACATCCCTTACCTAAAAAAGGGAGAGGATTCAAGTGATGAATAACTAGACTGCATTAGTCAACTTAAGGGCAAAGATTCACACAGCTGGGTGGGAACAAATGAGCTTCCTAACTAGTTAGAGATGATAGGGTCTCTCTGGTTAGGAAGTTTTTCACCAGCTATTGAATCCCTGTCAGGCTGACTAATGTAGGCTAGCTATTCATTATTCATCTTTCTAACTGGAGGTTTTTTTTTTTACCAATTATGAAGTTGACTGAATGAAGTTTCCATGTTATTTTTGATTTAAATGCTATGATCTTAATGCTAATGAACTTAAATATATACACATGTTTAAGTTCATTAGGAAGATTACGAGTAACTTTAATTCAGGCAAATGTAACATTTCATTTGAAGCACAACATTTGAAATTTAAAAATGATAATCCAGAATCATGTTGATTCTGGGTTTTCACTTTTTTATAATTTCATACTCTTCTAGTTCTCTTTGCTACATCTCCTGTCATTATTTGCATTTGTATACTTTTATGTTCTCATTTGTGTGCTCTATGTGTGGGTCTTGCTAAACCTTTTTTGTCATCAATGTATGATTATTCACCATTTCGTTTTTCCTGTGTGTGAAATGGGGAGACTAGTTCACCCTCTAGTTGCATGGCAAACCTTGCAACTAGAACAAACTTTTAGTGCCTAGAAGTTTACTACAATGAGCATCTGCTGTAGCCACATACTCTAACAATGCATTTCACTTAATCACTCTTTGTGAAAAGAAGTATACTCTGGTTCCTGCTTCACTATAACCTTATGCAATTTCAAGAGATGGGTACCCTGTTCTGTTCTGATTATCCACCATATATCACTTCAAACATCTTAATCAACTCACATGCAAATTATCTCTTCTCCTTTTATCTGCTAATCTCAGGAATTTACATTTCCTCAACTCTCACCATAACCAATATTCCAGAGTCAATTCTCACTCAACCCTCAGTACCCCACCTCACAGTTTTCTCATCACACTGAAAACCAGGCGACCAAATTTTAACATAGTCAATTTATGGCAATTCAAGACCTTGTATAGAGGTACAACCTTCTTTTGTTATACTTCTGCAATTATTAACATTAAAACTGCAATCTTACTCATTCATCCATCCATTTTAAGTCTATTTAAGATTCACTGAAGGAATTCAACATCAATCCTAATAATTCATCCCAACTTTGCAAATCAGTCAACTAAATACCCTCTTCTAATCAACATAAAATCATTAATATGTTAAAAAAACATTCAACTAAAAACTGAAATTCACAATGAAGAAAGGTTTTGAAAGTTTTTCTTTTTTAATGCTTTACACATTTATTAAGTACATTTTACCCTTATTTCAGCTACATCTGTTATAGTCAATTAAATGTGAATTCACTTAATCTACTGTTCAAATGAATAGTGATTCTAGTGCTGTTATATTACTTTTAAGACAATGAGTAAAATACAAAATACACCATTCAAATTTACACATATACCTGAATTGGAGCTGGTCGCAAAGCAAATATTTCATTTCTAGCTCCCTTTGTATAGCCATTCATGTTTACAAGAATATGAATTCCATCGGAATGGATACGATCAGCAGCTTTTCCATTGCATGGAATCTATTTGTATATTGAAGAAACCATTATTAAAACATATTATAACAAAAAAAAAAATAATAAATTATTCAATTCATGAAGTATTCTGCTCTTTAAACTTCATTATGTAATTCGAAAAAGGAACTGTTCAAAACTGACAAACGTATGAACGTTAAACAGTAAAACAAACATGCAAAAACGAACATACAGAAAATTCATGATTTAGAGATCTCAGTGATTGACTGAAAAATAATTTTGCATATTTATTTAATGTTGATGCTATAATTAAACTGTACCACTGTTAAAATTGCATTACATTTCAGGCAATAAAAAAATTCACAGGTTTTTCATCTGGGGAAGGCCCCCACCCCCTATCCAATCTTTCCTGGAACACTCAATAGTAAATACTGAGTGTTCCAGGGAACTAATTCTCATATTCAGCTGTATTTCCTTTTTATTAGATGGGAACTATGAGAGCTCTATTATAATCTGGAATTAAACTTTCTGACAATGTCTTCTGAATGATGCAGTGCAGCAAAGTACAAAACTTTCATGTATCCATATTTGAGCATTTCTGGATGAACCTATAATTCAGCTGCCCCTTTCTACATTTCAATTTTTTGGTAGTTTTTTTTTTCTACCTCAGGTACCGATATATTTTTAATTGCATTCCTCTTGAATATTTTCTACTACTGTTCTGTCATTACTTGTTTCATTTAACAATCAACAACATAATTACTTGATATCCAGAGTTTGTTTTCCCTATCATATTTATCATCTGATTCCTTTTACTGTACTCTTTCTTCCATTTCCATGCTTTTTTTCCCAATAGTCTCAAGAGGACAGCAAAAGAACATTTTGCTGTCCTCTTGATATTTATCTTTCGTATTCTTAAGTCTTTCCATGACTAGCCTATTTTTGCACATAACTTAGCTCATACATTTTTGTCTGTACTCTTAGAGAATCAGTGAATTTACTAGCTATAAACTGTCAACATACTTTCTTCCTTTCCATGACAGCCTCTAACTTCTTGCATCCACTGTGCAGTTATGATTTTTCTATCCTCATAGATAACCTCAACCAACGTGCCTTCCTAGCTGTATCAATGTTTTCCTTACTTTGTCACTAGAACTCATGGTTTGGTTCTTGTTTTCTAAACATTTTTTTTCCCTTGGACAACATTTGTAAGTTTATTCTACAACTCACCTATAAAAGCTGATTGATTAATTCTTCTTAAAACTTTCTTATATATTTTGGCAATATTTCTTATATAGATATTGGCAATGATCATCACTTAAAAGTGATGATCATTGCCAATTGCATATATTCTTATATCTTGAACCAAAGTGAAAATGTGCCCGTTAATGATAACATAGTCAATTTTTTCTTGTCTTCTCTCTCCGTGTATATTTGGTGTTGAAACATGATTTTAGTAATGACTAATTCTGAAAATGTCCTGAACAGAAACCAGCTGGCACTTGCTATTATTAGCTTTGCCTTCTCCAATTCCCAAAACATTTCTGTATGCTTGGAATTCATTTCATATTCTGATGTGCAGATCTACAATGAGGACCAGCATTTTCATTATATCAGCTCTAATGACTCAAAAAATTCTTCTACTTTTTTTTAGAACCTTCTATGAGACCAGCCATAAATAAGTTTTGTCCACCAATTGAGAAATTTGCTCACATAATTACACGAAACCACTTGCTAATCAAGAGCTCTGTGGTGCAGAATGCTATCACTACTTCCTTTTTCTGGTAATAATAAGTCCCAAATATAACATTCTATATTTATTATTTAGCAGGATCACACCTGCTTTAAGTCTTCTTTATGCTGTTACCAGCATGCTTACAAAATTCATACTTGTACTCAAATAGATATTAGATAAATAAATTTAAACCCTGTAAACCTGTATTTATTACAGGTTTACAGAGTTTAAAATTTTGCATTTTGAACTTTTTTTTGATTTCTGCACATATGCATTAAGGAGAAAATGCAACTACCAATACAAAAATCTGCATTCTGAAGGGGAACTTGAAGTAGCATTTGGCTTAAAACAAAACACCCTAACTTCTAACCTATACTATGGCAGTGTATCATGAGAAATCCACTCAGAATGAGCTGGTCATGCATTAATCCTCTTGGTCTGTTACACTTAAGTGGAACGCGTGCACACACGCACAAAAGGATTAAGTTGTAAAGTACATCCCACTAAATGCTATCAAAGCATACATGCATGACACACAACTACTACCCAAACTTGAAAGACGATATCAAAACCATAATACTTCTATTTAAAAAACTGACAACCTTATGCCCCAAAATATTCAAAATGAAAAATAAAAACAGGAGTCACTGTATTATAGTGGATGTTTTCATCTCTTCCAATCATTCATGACCATCATCCTATACATTACTTTTTAGTAACTTCAAATCTTACACAGTTCTGATAGTATGCTCCAATCCTTTGACAAACCTGAAAGGCACAAATGATCCAAATGTTTCAAGATCCTTCATAGCCAATGTTTTAAATAATACTCTTTTAGCTGCTATTTTCTAGTGGGATGAGGATACTTAGTAAACTTAGTCACCAAAATGCAATCCTGATATAAGAAAATTCTCAAACTTCATTCCTTACTTTTGATAATAACATAAACCCCAAAATCATATATCTTTTCTTTGGATAACTTACATTTCTGTTCTTTTCTGATATAACTCTGCAGTGCTGATCACTCAGCCAATCTGTCTTGAATGGAAGAGAACTCCAAAACTGTTCTCTTCCATTCAATACATTATTGATATTACTTCCTACCTATAAAACTAAACACCATACAAATTCCAAAGCTGCCCAAGCTTACATCTGGAGTGATGCATCAAAATCTTTTCCAAAAATGCTTGACACTAGCCAGAAGAGAGCACTCCACTTATGAGACAAAAGAGTTGCCTAGGCTGTGCTATTTAAACATGAACTCAACTCACAACCCATATATTTGCCTTTTATTAATGCATTGAGTAAGATTCAATAGCCTGAAACACCAAGCATCAAACTGACCAAATTCAAAAATTACAAGCAGAAGTGAAGAAAAATATAATAAAATATTATAAATATTAAACAATAGAGCCGAGAAGCTTATATTTGTCTTACATAGATACTGTAATAGACAATGTTACAGATTCATCTACGAGGGGAGCTGAAAAATTCTAGTAAATGTCTAGAACAAAAATGATATTAAAGCAACTGATATAACCACAAGGAAGAACATATCTTAAAACTCTTTAACACCCATGTTTCATCAAATTGTAGTAATTTGTTCTTCCTTTTAAGATATATAAGAAGACATATCAAACACCTCAAATCCTTCATAGTGATTATCACAACTTTTCAACATGCCCTCATATATTTTATAGCAAAATGTAGAAACAAGAGAAAGTAAGAAATGTAGAAAATTTAGTAGAAAGCTTATGTTCAAAGTTAAGTTCTTTCTACATTTGGCTATAAAATACGGATGGATCTATAATTTACTCCATTACAATATCTCACATATTTCAAATTGAAGCATCTCGGCTCTACACTTAAAAATTTGACAGTTATATATAGGGAATGTAAAATTTTCTTTTCTTTTATCAAAGATCCTCAGTCTTCATACTGGCAATGTAAAATAAACAGAAATAGGCTATATTAAAGATATATTGTTATTTCATAGCCAAATATGCATATATAGAAACTTGCAGAGTTTCGAATAAAGAAGAGAGAGAGCTTATTATTATTATTATTGTTCCGGGAAACTCCAAGGAGTCGACAGACTCATCGAGGGAGGCCCTAACATCATGTCAAGAACAACTATTCAACATTCACACAGTATCTATCATACCCTGCCTTGAACTCATTCACGGTCGTAGCACCCACAACAGACTCTGGAAGCTTATTCCATTCATTTACCACTCTCCAAGTAAAGAACCTAGCTCTAACACCCTTGTCAACCACGCAAGAGCGTGGTTGACAAGGGTGTTAGATCCTCAGATCAGAGTTGTTCTAGTTTGCACTACTTAAACTTTCGAAGTTTCTTAAGTAGTACATGAAATATGAATTGATCTATTTATTTTACAATGCCAAAATTAATACATTTAGGCTGTTCTTTGATAATTACTCTTAAGCACTGACTGCTGTTCACTTATGAAAAATACAACTGTCTAAAACAGAATTGCTTTGGTATTGAATGAGGATTCTTGTCTTTTTCTGTCTGATCTGATCCTCGTTTGAAACAGCTGCCAGGCCAGTGAAACCTTAATCAAAAGAACTAATAAAAGGCATACACACACCCACACAGATGCCTTGGAACAGCAAGTGTCTTAAGTAGTATAAGACAAGGCAACTCTGATGCTGGAGATTGTATGCTCATAATATCTCTGGTTAGTTTTTGAAACTTTCAAAGTTTATATGCATTTTAAAGTATTCAAAGTTATGTATTTTTAACAGCCTATTTTTCTACCCACTGCAGGAGGTTTTGGGTCTACTACTCCCATGGTGACCCAGTCCATATTGGGAGAGGACAATCACAAACATTCATGCCTATGCGGGGATTCGAACCCACAGCCTCTTGGCTGGAGAGCAGAAGATACGCTAACCACTCGGCCAACCAGGCTGGCCTTCATGTTGGCAATGTGTGTGTGTGTAATTAAATAAATTTAATGACTAAAAGATTTACCAAAATAGAAAAATACTATTTATTATTTGAGCTCATAACTAGTTTCAACTTCTTAGAAGACTTCGTCAGGTGCATAACTATATATATATATATTCATTTATTTTTGTATGGTGATTAGATGAAGTAAATTTTATAAGCAAATGTTTTGAACAAAAAATATATACTCATTAACAATTAATTATTATCAATTTTTAATCAGTATACTTTTTTTTTGAAAAAGTTTGTTTATGAAATTTAATTCAGTATTCTTTGGTTGAATATTAGGTGCTTCAGCCAAATTCCACTTCAGCATATCCCTAATAATTTTGTATCATACAATTTCTTCATCTACTTTCTCACTAGCATGGTTGACCAAGTATTAAGCAACCACCTTAAAATTATGCAAATCATTCAAAAATCTTACATGTGGTAGGTAGTCATACCCATACACTGTTTTAAGATCATTAAATTTTTTCTGTCCACTTAAAAATAAAATTTTATCACCACTCATTCCATTTTTGAATTTTTGACACAATGTAAACACTGCTCACTTGAACAATGAAGTTATCAAAACACGTACTCGTTGGAAAGAGCACACTTTACCAATTAAAATGCTAGTCTCGCCAAGTCTATTTAGAGTATGGATTCAAAACAACTCTCTTATTATCTAATTGCCACAGCATCATTACATTCTGACAATTATATATTACGGGTTCAAGAAAAAATAGCAGTTTCCTTCATTTTGGGAATCCATTACAAGGACACCTAAAATCTATTGCCAACAAAACTAGACCAGAGTTTTTAAATCACCAGTACCATACGATGAATTCAAAGTAAAATTTACTAGATACTCTTCAATGCTTAACCAGTGAATTTTATATTTCCAAGCAAATGCTCCGGAGAACATATGACTTATGAAACAATGTACTGTAGATTTCAGTTCTCAGTAACAGTTGTGTGAAAAAACATTTAAATAATCTTCAGTGGCACACCTCCCCCTATTACTGTTCCAGTATGTATACCTAAATAAGATCACAGAGATCATAAGTAAGATTACATATGACAAATGGTTAAATATAGTAATAAATGCATAGCTATTCTGCATAATTATTATTGTTATTATGTGACACCTCCAGGGAGTAAAAAGACTCATCAAGGGAGGGCACTTACTCTACAACTCTATCTCCACCACTCAAATCACAAACTACAACAATGTCGTCTACCACCCCACCACCACTAATATTTTCACAGACAATCACAAACATTCATGCTCATGGTGGGATTTGAACCAGAACCCTTTTGGCTGGAGAATGGATAAGCTAGCCACTCGGCCAATCAGGCTGGCAAATAATGGTAATGAAAACTTTTTTTTTTTTTTTTATATATACCTACTACATGATTTCTTTCTAACCACTATTACTGCCAGCTATGGAAAAAATATGATCCCTGCTCAATCACTCCCAGGTAAAAGTAATAATCAATTATTAAAAAAATAAAGAAATTAAATGATTTTAAAAGAGGCATAACTTAGTATTCATATATCTATTCTTTAAGTATTCATGAAATATTAGAACATTAGCCCTAGGAGGAAATACTTGCTTTTAAATATATAAACAAAGGGTAAAATGATACCTGAGATAGATCCACAAAATGTTCGGCTTCCATAGTAATCTTGGATCGAAAAGTTGTACCATCATCTGGACTTAGTGCGTAGCAAAATATCTAGTAAAAAAAGAAATGCTTTATGATCAAATTAAACACAAAATTCTCTGACTTAAAATAATCTTAAAATTATTAAATATTTAAGTTATTCAATGTTAAGTCAATCTTAGTGGTCAGATTGCTGCAAATGGAATCCAATTTTAAGACAAAATCATACCCACAAATCAAGTGAGGTTTGTCGTATTAGCCATGTTTAAACATAATCAGGAATAAAAGTTAAGGGCAGCCAACAAAATAACACAAGCCAAAATGCATGTTACTGCAAAGTGAATAAAATTTCCTTAGTTAACAAAAAAGTGGACATTTTTGAAAAGCTGGAATAAAATTCAAACAACTTGTAGATACAGAGGAGTGAATGTTTAAATAAGTGCTAATCATAATATTCATTCAACTTAACAGAATCATTTGGATCTGATTGGCTATACAGTAAGCAGTTAAGTATTTTAATGAAGCAGGTTTTTTTTAAAGAATCAAAGATAAAATTTATGCAGTTGACGTACAATATAGTACATTTGCTGTATAAATGGCAAGAAATCTTACAATGTTGACTAAACAGAAAAGATTGGCAGGAATCAAACATTCAAAACACACAACAATTCACCACTGAAATTATGTGCTAACATAGAAAAGTCTCCAAGTCCCATATAACCAATGCTATTTTAATCTCCCTAATACAAAGAGCAAAAGCCCAAAATTTTCAAAATAGGGAATTGAATTTCCTAGCAAATCACAGATTACAATAAAAAAATTTAACTCGAAAAAAAAAAAAAAAACAGACAAAGAAAAATGGTGGAAAATTCTACACCAATGACAAAGTTTATATATAAGAGGTATCATATATAAACGAAGGCAATGGCAAGAAATCTTATAATGATAACCGAATAGAAAGGATTCGTAGGAGTCAAACATTAAAGGAAGCACTAAAAGAGTCAAATTCCTGATAATATACCTGGGTGGGGGGAAGAATACAGGATATTATGATATGAGTACTACATGAAAAAGTTAGACCATTAGTAACTTCGTATCAAACAATTTTCCTACAAATTAATCTGTCAAGACTTCCATATTATCAGATCTTACATTTCTGTCTTCTTACTGTATCAATCCACCTATATATTTTTGCAAGTGTTTTGCAAAGCAACTGTTTTTTGCCATTCTGGCAAAAAATGCATGCTTTTATAAGCTTTCCTGTCCCATTCTGTTTAAGTGAACATATCACCTGAGATTAGCTTTACTAACACATTCCTGAATGCTAACAACATCAAGTTCCTTCCTAATATCTCTCATTTTTAATATAATACTGCTGCAACTAATACCATATGTTCAATCTGCTAATGTTTCTCAGAATTTTCATATCTCTGGCCTCCAGTCTTCAATCAACATGTTTTATTTCTAACCAGCCCACAGATCCACAAATTAAATTTGATTTGAACAGTGTCTTCTATATAGCTAGCTGAGCATTTTGACTAATTTCTCTTTATTTCATAAAGAGAAATTAGTTCATTTCACTTCCTACCATGCCAGTTTTGCTAATTCTGTTCTCTATTTCCATACTTAATTTGCCATCTTCACTAAGGAATGTGCCAAAATAGTTAGAATGTTTAACTTGTTCTATAGGTTCTCCATTCAGGATACATTGCATAATTCAGAAGGTCCTGGTCAGAGGGTTGAATTTGAGATGATTGGAGAGAAGCTTTCATAGTACCCATCTATAAAAAAAAAAAAAAAAAAAAAGGGGGGGGGGGTTAAATGAATGCAAGAATTACAAGGGTATTTCCTTAACTGAGTGTTCCTGGTAAGATTTAATCAAGTATACTTCAGAAACGGCTGAGAATCAACAGTTCAAACAGCTGTCAGGCCAGTGAAACTTTAATGAAAAAATACACTAACAAAAAGCAAATATATGGGAGTCTGGAGAGAACTCATGGCTAAGTAGTACAATATTAATATTCCCTGCAATAATAATTCTCTACAGTAATATCTACAATACCAGTTTTGCTTATTGCATATTTAAATTTGAAATTTTCTAAACATTGTGCCTAAATAGCTGAAATATTTTACTTGTTCTAGGAGTTCTCCACAAAGAATGCAGCTGAAGTTTCAATGTTCTTGCCCATTTTTATAGTTTTGATATCTTTTTATTGCTGATATTTCATGCCAAAATATGTTATAGCTTTAATTTATCTGGATACACTAAAATGGATTGATTTTTTTTTTTTTAAGGAGATGGAATTGCTTCTGACAGGTGTGATATGTTAACTGTTTGACAGTGAGGTTGTCCATACCATCAATTACTGAACAAAAAGGGTAGAGGATTTGTGAATTTTTGAAATCCCATATATCCAGGATGTTACAATCTCTTTGAACCATCTTATATGAAGTGAGATTTAGTCATTTGAAATGTTTTATTTTTGTGAATGTCATGATTATAATCTTGAAATGAGTAGAACTTAAAAAGCATGCTTTTTTGTGTGTGTATTACAAAAACAGGTAGTCTTTTGGATGATTGTAGTAATTTTTAAAAGCTACTATTTCTGAAATATTGTCTTTAGGAGGTTAAGTTTATGTAAAAATGCTGGCTATGTCCAAACACACTATAAGAAACTTAGGAGATACACTGTTACACTGATAATAAAGAGAATATAATGATATAACATGCACTCATAAGCCAATATCTTGGTATGAGGATTGTTCTCATGGATAATACTCTGTCCTCTCATCCCCACTGAAGACACCTCAAACAATTCTTAAACGGGGTGTTTGTTTCACAGACTAGGTATTGTCTTACATGGTGACAGTGTGGTCTGATTAATCTGGACTCTTCAGCAAAACAATGCACAAGGCTCACACTGTGCAAGCATGGCTCAACAAGCATTCTGTTTGCTTCCCCTGCTGCCTAATTTCCTGATTTGAATCTCAAACATTTGTGGGATCGTGTGGAATGTAGCTGGCCAATGCAGTGGCTTGCTTGGTTGCTGACATCTGGAACATTAGTCTGTCTAGTTAGCACAGAATACCTCAGGACACTTTTTATGGTCTAGTGGAGTCAACACAAGCATGGGTGCAAGCGGTTATCTCAATCAAAGAGGACCCAACATGTTACAAATGTTTTGGCTCATGAGAAAGTGTAAATAGAAACAGATAAAATAAACAGATAAAAGGATAGAATAAACAGCAATTTGTTTTTGAAAAGTTTTCATTAAATAAGTTCATTTTTATCCTACTGGAAAATAACTTGAACAACTCCATTCAATAATAAGAACACTTTCAGATCCTGAATCTGAAGATTCAGACCACTCCTCCTCAGTATTCTGTAACATTAGTTTTATCAAGGCTGTAGCTAATACCAAGCTTAATGGTTCGTGATGCAATTTAACTTCTGTCTTGAATATTTTCTGAGCAGAACCAATTATTGCCAATACTTTTTGTCAAGCAGGTATATATGAGCTCCAATTTAAGCTTATTGCATATCCTAACAAAAAAAACTATTCCAAAAAGAGAAGTTCCTTTTGGCATAAATTTATTTATGCTTGCTTTGCCAGCATATGATATGGGTATAAATTCAAGCATATAATATAGCAGCTTTGAAAGACAATTTAGAACTGACAGAGGTGATCTGTATCTCTCATAATACAAGAGAGAAAAAAAAAGAATTTTAAAATACAAAACGTTTGTGATCCAAAATCCAATAATATTAACACTAGAGATAGGAAAGGTGGTCATAGTTAAGTCTGACAATCAGTTGATTACATAAAACCAAGTGCTAGATGTTCAAAGTTTCTGAATCGGCTACCAACTTATGTTGGTAGCTTACTAATATGGATTAAATCCTGTGCTATTTGCATTTTAGTTTTAATTCATTATGAACTGCCTTGCTTGATTCTGATGAAGCATGTCATACTGTGCACTATCAAAAGATGTTGAACCAATTCCAATAACTGTGGCATGCTACCATGAAAACTATCACCCCAGTAGGTTTGATTAATATCATAATATAGTTTAGGATAAATCACAAAGCATAATAACTATAACATATTATTACCATAATAATACAGTTAACTCTCAATTAAGCTAAGCTTACTGATTACAAAAAAAAAAAATCTTAGAATTTTCCCAACTATAACAGCAATGCTATTCTAAAGGAAATTACTAAACCATCCTACGGTAAGAAATGACTGTAATAACTAACTGGAACTAATAATTTCTTACTTCTACTCTTTCCTTGGTATGCATTCCAGGCACACTTTGCATCAAATGAGAAGTTGGATGATTTCCAAAGTCTGAACTGACATAACCAATCCTTAACCTTCCAGAACTTGTTTTCAAATCTTTTTGATGTTGGTAGGGAGGTTTATGTAGTACTTGTATCTAAGTGAAATGAATATCCATTTGTTAGAAATATCATTCAGTGTAATTTTAAAATATTTAATTCTGATAGCATTTAATAATCTTAAACATACATTATCTTATCAAATGTCATTAAGAAACAATGTGATTATGCAATTCTGTGGCCTAAAAAAGAGATCAACAGGTGAACCTGAAGTCAGAAAACCTTATATGCTGAATGATGGAAAGAGTTCATTTTTAAGAGGGGAATTAACTGTCATCTGGAGAAAATGAGTGAACGATTAACCGCATCAGCATCAATATAGATAAAATATATTGTTCCTCAAACACTTAGTATCCATCACATATTTCAATGTAATACAATTTCAATATGCACTTAGCATCCATGGCAACTTTGACATGTGCACACGTTAAACAGCAATTAAGCATTCAATTCAGCTGGCAACCTGATAAACCATAAGTAAAAAGATGATAATGTACCAAAATACTGACAATACTCTGCTAGAAGGCCAGTTATTTCATTTCATATCAGTTCCTAGAAAATCTGTGTTTGGAGAAGTCAGCAACTCTTTTTATTGAAGACAATGCACCAAAGAACACAAAATTGTGACCATATGGTTTGATGAATGTGAGTATTCAAGGATGCTTGAAAAATGCAGTTTACCTTAGTTGTCCCAGGTAAACAAGAATTGGGATTGCTTCTCACCATACAGATTAGGTTATAATGCAGAGATTGCTTAGGGATTAAAGCTAGAAAAATGGGAGGGTGTGGAGAACCGACCAGGACTCCAATCCTCACCTTCCTGTTGTACGCTCTGTTAGCAGGTATCTACCTAGATACTGAATGAACAAGGATGGGCTGGCAAGTTGTGGTTTAGCAAACTGAACTCTATTCTTAGTGGCTGATAGAATAACAGTACATGACAGAATTTCATGCCAGCCTGGTCACTACTTAGTTAAAAAGGTTCATGCTGCTTTCATCAGGGAACCAAAGTGAACATCAAAAAGTCAGCTACCGGAACAAACATCAACCCAGCATAAGCAGAGTTCAAGATTGGCACTATCAACATAAAAAGTATAAATGGGAAAAGTGGAACTAGTAGAAGAATTGGAACACAGCATTAACGTAATGTGTTACCAAGACAAAAACAGGTGAGATTCTTCTAAATAACAAATACAATATTATTTTCTGACAATAATGATCAGCAAAAAGATGGAATAGCTATAGTAATCAGCAATAAATACAAGGATAATCCTCTTGATTGGCAGGCAATATCAAGTATTACAACGTGGACAGTCTTATAGCTCAGTCATTATAGACAAAGCCCTTCAGTCAGAAAGACTTGGGGATTCCCGCCAGTGACACAAGGAACTTTATCTGGTCTCTTTAATTGAAAGATGAGTTAGCTGGCCTCATAAAGGAGGCATAGGGCTAACCACCTTATCCTCGAGTTATGGTTGTGGTTGTAAGAAATAAACCTCGACACTGTAAAAAATAGAAGAGGGGGATTAGGAAAGAAAATCAATGTGGGCAAACATCAGTGTGAAGAATAAGACAATGAGATTTATTGGTTCCTATAGTGCCACAGAAGGTTCTACTAAAGAAGAAGTGGAGGAATTTTGTGAGGCAGTAGAGAAGATGGCTGACAGAAAAAAAGAAAAAAAAAAAGACTGGTCACTGTTGGGACCTAAATAGAAAGATAAGAAATGATTACTAGAGAAAGATTTTTAGAAATGGAGAAAAAGAGCAATGGTAAGCACCTGCTGGATTTCTGTTCAGGACACAGATTAGTCATCACTAATACCAATAAAGATGTGCATAATTAAGACAAGATAACAACACAGTAATAGTCAAGGAAGATAAAGGAAATACAACAGTAGTTATGAATTCAGACAAATATGTAAAAAAAATGAATAGCCTATTAGACAATACTTATTCATCCTTAGACAGGGATCCCACATAGCATACACACATAATAATATAACCAATGACTTGATCAAAAAGTTACCTAATTGGCCAGAAGAATTAAAAAATATTTATCATCAAACATCCATTGGTCCCAAAGTATTTATGGTGCACCAAAAATACACAAAAAGGATATTCCATTACCACCAATTGTAGATGGGAGAGATTCTCCAACCTTAAACTCAGTGAAATATCTGTCAAACTTGATATCACCATACCTAGGAAGAAGAGAATCATTTGTAAAGAAGTTTACATTTCATTGAACCTTCAGACATCTTGGCAAGTTTCAATGTAGTTAGTCCCTTTACAACGTACCCAGAAATGACACAGTGGATCAACTTGTAAATCTTTTCCCATCAGACACTGTAGAACTATTCAAACACTGCGTGTAAAACTTTTTTCATATTTCAAGACAACTTGCACCCTCCTTTCTCCAGCTTAAGCAAACCTGTTTATGGAAAATTTCAAAACTAATATTAAAAATCTATCAGAAACCAAAAATTTGGTCATGTTATTATTATTACATGACACTTCCAGGGAGTCCAAAGACTCATTGAGAGAGGGCACCAACTCCACAACTCTGTCTCCACCACTCAATGCACCACCACCACCACCACCACTAGTATTTTCACAGACAATCACAAACATCCATGCCCACGGCAGGATTTGAACCCACAGCCTTTTAGCTGGAGAGCAGATATACTAACCACTTGGCCAACCAGGCCAGCGTTATGTCGATGACATTTGTCATTTGGTTAGGAATGGTGGATGAGCTGATTGCTTTCAAAGATTATTTGAACAACTTGCATCCCAATATAAAATTCACTGTTGAACTAAAACAGCACAAAAAATTACCTTTCCTTGATATACTTGTCAAATTAAACGAAGAGGGGAAAAAAGATTACCCTTCTCTATATACAGAAAACCTATCGCAACAGGAAGATTTTTAAATGTTGCTTCATACCACCATCCATTGCAAAAGACAGGAATAATTAAAACATTACAAGACAGGGCATACAATATATCAAGCTCTTTAATTAAAAGGAACGTGCTTGATATATTGCATCAAGCTCTGCACTACCTAAAACCTCACACCTAATAGTTTTCAACCCAAGACGATCAGAAAAATTCTTAATACATATCCTGCAACTCCCTTACTTAAACAAGATTTCAAGAATGCAATCACACTGCCTTACATCAAGAACGTCACAGACAAAGTGGCTGCGTTGCTCCACGAGTACAACATAAAAGAGGCTTTTATACTTTTACATGTCTGGCAACAAATAAAAATGTCATATATTGATAACTGTTTTACAAGAAAATTAAAAGAAGCCTCATAAATGCTTAGAATCCCTACACAATGCAATAAAAAGCAAGACTTATTTTTTACATCAAGTATGGTCTGCATTCATCAAAAATGTAACTGCCACAGATCTAGGATAATACCATGTGTGATACCACAGAACACGATAGAACAACTAGCAATGTTCCAACATGCATAAAGTAACAAATTTATTATTTGTATTCTGGTTTATCAATTATATCTAACAGTTGTGAAGTTATCAAAAACATCTAGTATGTGTAATTAATTGTTAACAGGCTTTAGTTGTGTAAAACTTTCATGTACTACTATCCCTGATGATGTAAGTCTTACAACATACAAAACTTGTCAGGTTTTAATAAACTCCTTTATTTATATTACGAGGGTGGTCTGAAATGTTCTCGGCCTCGACCATAGATGGCAACACTATCGGCAAGATTTTTTTTTTTTCTAAG
This sequence comes from Typopeltis vanoorti, assembly GCF_054136105.1. NCBI lineage: Eukaryota > Metazoa > Arthropoda > Arachnida > Uropygi > Thelyphonidae > Typopeltis > Typopeltis vanoorti. The sequence continues at coordinate 74,648,030 of NC_143556.1, read as the reverse complement.
TTGGTACATCTGTCATAAGCATCCATGTGAAATTGCAAGTCATTCTATCAAGTAGTTTGTTTTATACAGCTGTCTGAAGCAAAAGTGTTGTCTGTATCCCTTGAAATGGATAAAATTGAGTAGTATGGGTGCTGTTATAAAATTCTTTGTAAAAGAACATTTAACGTCAAAAGGAATTAATTTGAAGTTCATAAAAGTTTATGGGCACTCTTCTCCTTCGTTTTCGACAATTAAGAAATGGGCTGCCAAGTTTAGACATGGCTATACCAGCCTTGAAGTTGATCCACGCGAAGAACATCCAAAAAGTATAACAACACTGGAAATCATTGATTAAGTGCACGATATGGTATTGGATGACCGGCAAGTCAAAGTTCATAAAATTGCTGAAACTATAGGAAATTCAAAAGAACGTGTAGGATATTTTGCATGAAGAATTGCATATGAAAAAGCTTTGCGTAAGATGGGTGCCGAGCTTGCTCACAGCAGGTCAAAACACACTAGCATGAAAATTTCTGAACAGTGCTTGGAGCATTTTAACAAGAATAAAACTGATTTTGTGTGTCTATTTTTGATTATGGACAAGACTTGCATTCACCATTACACACCAGAATCCAAGCAGCAGTCAAAACAGTGGACAGAAGCCGGTTCTTCAGCACCAAAGAAGACAAAGTCGGTTCCATCAGTAGAAAAGGTCATGGCATCAGTGTTTTGGGATGCTAAAAGGCATTTTATTTATTAATTATCTCGAAAAGGGTAAAACAATAACTGGGGAATATTATTCCGATCTTTTAACCAGACTAGATGAAAAAAATTCGTGAGAAAAGACCTGGTTTGCAGAAGAAAAAAATCATCTTTCATCAGGACAATGTACCTGCCCACAAAAGTGTTTTGGCAGTGGGAAAATTAAGGGATCTGCACTATGAATTGTTGGAACATCCACCCTATTCCCCAGATTTTGCTCCCTCAGACTTCTATCTCTTCCTCGCTAGTCAGTGTTTTTCTTCGAATCAAGAGGTAATTGCAGCTGTAGAGGGGTATTTTGCAGATCTTACTGAGAGCCATTACATGGACAGGATAATGGTGTTGGAATAAATGTATTAGTCTTGAGGGAGATTATGTTGAAAAATAAAAATAATTTTGAAATTATAAATTCATTTTTTCATTGTTAGGTCGAGAACTTTTCAGACCCCGCCTCATATAATGTGGTACCAGTACCAAAAACTTCCTGCAGAATTGCTTAACCACAGAAACTTACATGTACAAAAGTAAAATTATTTCCAAATATTTCAGCCTGAATATTATAGATTATCAGTAGCTGTTAACTAACAAATACATGGCAAAACAGTGTTAAAATGGATTTTTATTTGAAACCTACAAGGCATATGATAGAGTAAAGAATAACATAATGTGGAAGAGATGTTGTAATTAATTTAAAAAAAAAAATAAACAAAAATAAAAAAAAAACTGAGGAGAATCACAAGTTTTCCAGATTTTTGGTAAGGAGATTTTTTTTAAAGATTTGGGTTAGGATGATGTAGCATGGCTTCAGCACTCTTTTTAAATAAACATTCCGACTTGAAGCAGCAACAACAGAGTAAGCATGTCTGAGACAAAAAGATTCTGTGGTTGGCGTCGATTCCATGTTGTGCTAAGTCTGATTTTTCAGATTTCTTCTTAACAAGGAAAGGTTGGTGTTCTTGTAATCTTTACCTTTTCTCCACAGAATGTCCAATTTGTCTGAAGTAGGAGACAGGTGATAATCACATGGGACCTGGTAGATGCCAAGAAACAGGAGAGAGAGAGAGAGAGAGAGAGAGAGGGGGGGGATCATTTACTGCTGTGCAATAACATGGCCAAAGTTTATATATTCTTCCCTTTAAAACTTGGTTTCAGAAGTTACAAGTAAGTTCTGTTACTTGACTTTCTTTTCTTATAAATATATGCTTGGTGAATTGATATTCTGGTTTTGGTGCTAGTCTTTTGATTAACATTTATATCCTTTATGATGTAGTCTATTCCCACCCACCCCCCTCTCAGCCTCAATAATTTAAATTGTAATTAACAGTCTCAAAGAAGTCCCAGAAAAACTGGTTCACTTCATATTACTATATTCTTTCACAAGCAATAAAAAGAAATTTATTATATAATCTTAAAAAATCAAACCTTTTCAAGGCAGAGATTGGCATGACGAGCAGCTATGGCTTTACGGAACTCGTGGGATAACGGATAAAGCATACTGTGGTGGGGATGTACTGATGGCAACCTATTTTTATCCAACTGGTCTGCTACAATTGCTACCAGCTTTTTCATTCGTGCTTCATAGTCTGTCCAATCACAAACAATCTGCAGAATACAGAATTTAAAAGTAGAATAACTAAAAATAAGCAAATAATTTTTATATATCAATTTAAAAAAATGTCTCATAGGTTAATGAAATTACAGTTCAAGAAACAAATCTAAAGCGCAAAGCTACTCTCAACTTAAGATTGTTTAATAAATCTTTCACTATATTTTGGTGTTAAATTCTGATCAAACTCAATATTTTTTTCAGTTAAAAATAAAATAATCATATATTCTGAATACATACTGAACAAAATAATGGACATGCTTGTTATACTTATTTCTTTATTAACATGCTTTGGACGACGTTTTCCCTTCAGTACAGTCTGAATTCTTCTTGAAATACATAATTTTGGAATAAGTTTTTAATAATTTCTGGTGGAATACTGTACCATTCTTCTTGAAGGTCTTCAAGTCTTTTTTAAAGATGATGCAGATCGGAATCTGTTTCTTATTCTAGTCTCCAAGACTGACCACAGTGGTTCAGTTCAAGCTATGCGAATTGGGGGCATTGTTATCTTGGAATACTGCATTGTTGTTTGCAAATAACATTTGGATCATGGAATGCACTTGATTACCCCAAAGTGTCAAATAATCACTTGCAGTAATTCTGCCATGAAGAATAATGATGATGTGACCAACAGAATACCACGATACTGCTGTCCAGACCATCACATGATCACACCTTTACTGCTGGAACCATACAGTCTGGATTACAGACTTCCATGAGTGGTCTCCACACATACACTCATCCTGATGTAGGAAAAAGTATGAAGGTCGACTCATCTATGTGGCTACTTGTATATAGTGGCTAATGACTTCACATACAAACTTTGTTTGATTACACTTGAGTAAAGGATTAAACCAACAATATAATTTCTTGGCATCTTTAATTTATAACATAACCAAGTGAAAAATCTTCCAACATCTATCGCTAATCCACAATATTTTAGTAATAAGGCGCGACACCTTTTTTGACTACTTGTATATGGAAATATGACTACTGTATTACTTTAACTTTGGTATCACATCTGGTTCTTTCTTCTATTGATGAGACCTCAAAGGTTAAAAAATGGGGCCGCTTTCCTTTTCTTCTAAAGCCACAGTCCTCAAAATCATAATCATTCCTGCTCAATTGTACATAAATAAATATTACAGAGATCGCAGAAACTGAAGAAAAGCAATTATATATTAAGCCTGTGCAATTTTTTTGGTCTAGCCGATACCAAGAAGTTAAAAAGGAATTTCTTCAACTATCAAAGAAGCATGGAGGACTTGGGCTTTCAGTCTTAGAATTCTGCTATTTAAGCAATACAGCTTCAAAAATCCATAAAATATTGCAGACCAATCACACATGTACAGACCTTCTCCAGTACTACCTGGGTTTTCATCTTCCCCTGTTTGGAGTAAATGATTATAAAGGTTTAAAAGCTGAGATTGTTCCAGAATACACTACAACACTCTGGCACTGACATTTTTTTCCATTAAAAAAAGTAAAATTTGGTATAAAGAAATCTTTAATCTCTTTCACCTCGAACTTCCACAGTTGGATACTGACAACAACACTTTGTTAGATGACTTATTGAAGTTCCAAGGATATCCTAACAGGAGGGATCTTGCTTGGAGAACTGCATATGGCTGCCTTCTAATCAATACCACCAAATGGAGGTACTTTAACATTGGAGATCCAATCTGTGACATCTGTTATAGTTCGCCCACCGTTTGTAGATCTCTCCTTGGCATTTTTCCAAGAATAGTTGATTCATGCTGAAGGGGAGAAAGAAATGAAGGATGTACGAATTGGTCGCCAACATGCGAAATCATATGCTTTCTTGTCTGTCGTTGTACTAGTACTAGCTTGATTTTTGTTGTTGCTTTTTTCCATTATTTTTTTATTATTAATTTGTATGATGGATCCAATACAGTCAACAAGTTCTGTTGTTAAACGTTTCAGTAGCTCTTGCAAAAGAATATTGAATAATGTGCTGACATTCTGCGAAAAAGAATCGTCTCCTTGTTCCCCTTTCTCGAGACATAAAACGTGCAAGTGCAGGCATATCGGGGTCGACTGTTAAAAGAATTCGTAGGGAATCAAAAGTTGAAGGTAAGCCAAAATTTAAATCTCCTAAAAAAAGGGACAGAGTAAAGAAAACCATCGAAACAGTAGCTTTGAATGATTTTGATGTAGACGTTATAAGAAGAACTATTCACGAATTTTACGTGGTTGAGAAAAGAGTGCCAACTGTTCCGAAATTGATTCCTGTGCTTAAAGAAAAAATTAATTTTCCTTGGAAAAGAGAAACTTTAAGGAAAATACTTCATGAAATCGGATTTTGTTTTAAAAAGTCCCAGAATACAAGGAAACTTATCATGGAGCGAAGTGACATTGTTTTATCTAGAACGCAGTATTCGAGACCAATAAGATACTTCAGGGAGGAGAAAAGACCAATTGTGTATCTAGATGAAACTTGGATTGATAGTAATTTAAATTATGGAAAATGTTGGCAGTCTAAAGAAGAATGTGGAGTGCTACAAACCGTAAATGCCTCATGGCGCATAATAATTTTGTGTGCGGGTGGAGAAATGGGTTTTTTACCGAATTCAAACTTACTATACAAAGACAATTACCATAGGCAAATGAATTCTACGATCTTCGAAAAGTGGGCAGAAGAAAAACTGATTGCAAACCTTCCTAAAAATGCTGTTGTTATAATTGCTAACGCTTCATATCACTATTCGATTAAATAAAGTTCCAAATTGGTCTAATAAGAAGCTAGTTCTTATGGATTGGCTCTCTGCAAATAACATTTCTCATTCCCCAGATATGCGAAAAATTGAATTGCTTAATTTGATCAAAAGAAACTCGCCCACAACTAAACTATTTAAATTCGACACGATGCTGAAAGATTTCTAGCTTTGAGGCTACCACCATATCACCGTGACATTAATACTATTGAGTATGTTTGGGCAGAAGTGAAAAGTTTCATTCACCATTGCAACGTAACTGGAGATATTGACATGTCAAAACTTTTTAAGCTTTCAGAACAAGTGATTGAAAGTATTACAGTTCAAAACTGGGGAAAATATTGCTTTCATGTCACCTCACTGGAAAATATGTATTGGGACAGAGACGGAATTATTGAAGAATTATGTGAACCTTTGGTGATCAGTTTAAGTGAAAGCGATTCGGACACCGATTCAGATGACTATGAAGATTAAAAGGATTTGATAATGGTATTTTATTCCAACCTTTTTTTGCATGGGTTTGTTAAAAGAGTCACAACAAGTCATAAATAATTAATCGGTTTAGGACATTAAAGTGTCTCAGTTCTCTCAACTGTAAGTTTAGAATATCTAAGTTCATTTGAAAAAATTTCTGTATTTCTGTATAATTATTTTTATTTTATAGAAAACTTTCTTAAAAATAAACTTAGTTAAATTTTTGTTTTATGCTATACCTTTTTTAATTTTGTTAATACTCTACGTACCTTTTTCCAACTATTATACAAGCAAAATAGTTACACTTTAAAAACTACAATGTTCGTAAAAAAAAAGCTAAATTTTCCGACCTGTAATAATAAACAAACACATCCCAGAAGACAGATTGATTACCCTATTATCGGAATGGATTCTCCTTTTTCTGACATGCGCAGAAGTGTTGAGGGACCTCTAATCGGTGGGCGAACTATACCAAATGGAAACAGTAGAACATGCAGTCTACAGCTGCTCTCTACATTGCGTATTTGGAACAGATTATGTAATGTATTGGGCATTCTATTACTTACAAAAGAACAGGTTATTATTATTTTTAATTTTGCAGTACCCACAACCTGTCGTTAATGGGAAGAGAATTCTGATTTTTATAATTAATGAATTAAAATACCATTTATGAAAGAAACATGGATTTGAAAACCAATATGACATACAAATGGTTTATAATATTGTATTGTGAAAATTTTATTGATCAGTCAGATGATTTTTGTACTTGCAAACATTATAGGAGATATTAAATTTTTGACTAGGTGGTATAGACCACCCACATTATGCAATATTCATCAGGGGAAGATAAAAATTCTATTTTTGCTATGAGAAGTTTTTTAAATAGTTCCATCATCTTAATTCAATGTGGTCTTATAGTCATTTGCAGGGATGACTGGAGAGCAATCCTAGACAGAGAAGGCCAACTCAAGGCAGTTAACTCAGATAAAGCTAACCATCTGTGTATCACAGTCATCTTTGCACTTTAGTTTCAATTGGTCTTTTGTTCATCTACATGAGATTGCTGAAAAAGGAAAACTGACAGCCTTTGGCTATATGATGATATAAAAGAAGCTGAGGCCTTTTCTCTCTCTCTCTCTCTCATACTATCTCTATCTATCTGCCTTTTCTTTCTCCTAATACTATCAGGCTCTCTTGCATCTCTATACTAACTACTCTAGGCCTATGATGAGCATCCCTTTACTTTTTCACCTCAGTAAAGGTTGAAACCGGTCTGGGTAGTGACCCTTCCCATAGCATAGCATTATACATGTCTGTAAGGATATGTGCATTGCATTATGAGATACTAAGACAATTGATGTGAAGTCATTAGCCTCTGTATACAAGTAGCCCAGTCATGAAGTGACTTCACACACAAACTTTGTTTGCTTACACTTGGATAAATGATTAAATTAAAAATATAATTTCTTAGCATCTTTAATTTATAATATAACCAAGTGGAAAAAAAACAAAAAAACTACTTTCAGCATATCATGTAACTATCACAGAAAATTCAAAAGTAATGTAAAATTTTAACAATTTAACAAGCATTATACTTCAACAATAACAAATCCTAGACTTACTTGTAAACAATGTGCAAGGTTACAGTATGCATCTGGAAAATCTGGTTTCAGTTTTAGTGCAGTTCGATAAGATGAGATTGCTTCGGGAATGTTACCAGAATCCTAAAAAGTGAAACATTTCATGAAACTGATTAGACAGAATAATAATGACATCCAGGCATTCCCTACTACAACGTTTTAAGTTTATTATGAGTTAGTCTCATTTAAAAAATTTAAAAACACTAGATGTTCCTCCTATTGATTAGTTACTAAGAATGTTGACTTTTGGTTGGAAACAGTCGAATTCAAATGATATCTAGGACATGAATCTTTATAAAGGCTTTACAAAAGAAGGTGGGAAAGTGTTTCTCCTGATTTTTTTTAATCCTGAATAGAACACATGCATTAAGCAAACATACAAACTTTGCATATAGGATTAACCACCCTATCATAGCATTAACTCTACGAAGCCTGTCATAGCCAAGTTACTTAGCTGTTATAGATCACCGAGCCCAACATATGAAATGATTAGAAATGATTTTTTTTTTATTTCTAAAAAAAAAAAACACTTAAACTAAAAGCATTTTGATTCACATTATATTTACTAACTTCTCTCTCTTTCTCTCATTTCTTCAAAATAGTTTTGTATATACTTTGAAGTGTAATTCAAAATACTACTTAATTCAAATAATTATTTAATTCCAAACCATATTCCACCACAATGTTGGGAACAAGGTTTTCACTTGATGTTAACCATAAGCACTATATAACATGCTCAAATAGATAAACTAAGTTACATAAAATCCTGCCTCCTAAGTTCTAAGTGGGTTGGGGGATTTGTTGACCAAATAATTGCAAAACTGCTAATTATGGAAATGAAGAACAAGCGATTTTTAGAATTTTAATACTAAGTAATATATGTAACAAATCAGTCTAACTGCATATATAATGAATCCTGAAACATCTGATTTCAGATGTTAGAGTTTTGAAAGATCAGATAACTGGAAAGTTGCAAGTTACTATATCTGGAATAATGCAGTATACATGTAGGCAATGAAATACTTTAATTCAGTCTCCATATGAACACTTCATACTTCTTGGGATGTTTTAGTCATCCCAAGAAGTATAGTCATGTTGTCTCTTAGAACTTCTGAAAATGCAGTCGGATATTGTAATTTTCTTTACTTAAAAAAAAAAAAAAAAAAAAATACTGTGTTCTCATTTATATCTAGGCATCAAAAATGAAAGTACAGATTTATTTGATTACAAAAACAGAACTGTTTACTTCAACATTTTGAACTAAAAGCAATATTTAGTATTTGAATTATGAGTTCACACACACCAAATTAAAGCATTTACTGACCTGTTTTCAAAAAGGCATCAAATATTTGTTGTGATTATTGTCTCTTGTTTAGTATCATGCTATTTGTGACTATTTTGTTAAACACATGCAAACATAACATTTCACTTCATTAAACTATCATCGATACCTTAAGTTGTTCCACTTGACAAATATGGATGCCTTGAAAATATTCATATTTCTTGTCGCAATGAAATGGCATGACAGTGCTAAATCATGATATGATATTATTTATCAATGCCATGCACTAATCAGCTGCAACTTCTCATTCCATCATGTTAATTGTTCTTTTTCTCTTATTTCCACAACAAAATCTGGCATCCAATTCCATAATATTCCCTACATATTCTGCAGATGTGGAACTTAGTGATCACAGCAGATACATAATTTGGTTTATAGGTCTAAAACCACTTTAAAGTCATTAAAATCAAACTATCATACATTAATATTATAGATGGTAGAAAAGTTGAAGAGAAAGAAACCAGTTCTGCTTTGGAGTTAAAATGTAAAAAAGATATAGTAGCTGTTTAACAGATTTAGAAGAGTAGGGAAACTGATGTCAACTATAAGAGAATGTGACCATGGAAATATCTAAAACAATGCATGTAAAAAAGAAATTTGTGAGACAGGTCATTAACCAACCTGAATATCTTTAGGAAGTTCTTAGATATTCAAATGTGACCACCTAATGAGAATTTTAAAAGACCACTAAATGAATGTTCAACTCTTACATAGGATAATACAACTTCCTTCCAGGGGGAAAAATCATCCCACTTACATTAAAAAGAATATCGCTAATTATACTGTCTACCAATCATACTACAGTGCAGAATCTTTAGTACCTTTGTATAGATGTCTGTGGTTTAACTGTTAGAAAAATATATAAAACTTTGCTCTGTCATCTGCCATAATCCCATTCTTCTTAGCATCTGAACCAAGCACCCTTATTGGTGATTTCAGCATCATTCTTTATGTGATACTAAAACGACTTTAATGAAGACATCATGAGTAGATGGATAATCGGAACCTATTTATTTATTTTCTGATGCTAAAGACAGCCCTAGTCTCCAGCCATCTTGATGGAATATAGAGTACAATTCTGATCTTTGATGATGATAATAGAAACTCTCATAACAGATCATAGAAACTCTCATCAGCAGAAAGTACTTGATTGCTTCCCAAATAACCAACAGTGTCCTATCACATACACAATAAGATTTTGTATTCCTATTACCAAGTCTGTTACCAAACCTAGATGGAATTTCATAAAACTGATTGGAGATCTTTTGTGAAACAAACAAACTAACTTGAAGTGAATCAAATCTGTTGGTAGCAACTATGAGAGATTCATTAGGTTTACTGGGGGGCTATCAAGAGGTTATCTAAAAGAATACATCCCTAGATGAGATGATGAAAGTGAAAATTTCAAGAATTAAAGAACAATTTCAATGACTCTAAAGCTTCAAACTGTTATACTCTTGATAAGACCAGTAAAGGCAAAATTAATCAAGGCCTTGATTAATACCAAACTTCACACATTCAAGTATAATAAATTTAGTTTAATCCTTTATCCAAGTGTAAGCAAACAAAGTTAGCATCTGAAAATATCTTCAGGACTGAGGTAAGGTGGTACATCCCTTGGCAACTCGTAGCAAAGGTGGACCAAGCTCTCCTCACTCCTCGTCTCAGCATCTCCCATAATACAAAGCACGTCTCCTGGTGGACATGTATACTGCTATGCATTAAGGGAAGGGCCACTACCCAGACCGGTTTTAACCTTTATTGAGGTCTCGTCAGGTGCTGAGACAATGAGTGATGAGAGCTTGGTCCATTTTTGCTGTGAGTTGCCAAGGGATGTACCACCCTACCTCAGTCCTGAAGATATTTTCAGGACTGAGGATTACACTTGGATAAGGGATTAAACTAAATGTATTATAGTCTAACCAAGTGCAAAATAAACTTCCAACATCTTTCTCTAAATCCAGTGTAATTTAATAATAAGTTGCCGATTGACAACTTATTATTAAATTAATAATAATTTGCCAACCAGCAACTTAATAATAAGCTATGGAGAGGTCATATTTACCTATACGAGTTGCCAACCGACAACTCGTAATAGGTAAATACGACCTCTCCGTAGCTTCTGCCTTAGTATCACCACTCTGTGTCTGCCTACCACTGACGAGACCTCAATAAAGGTTGAAACCGGTCTGGGTAGTGGCCCTTCCCTTAATGCATAGCAGTACACATGTCTGCAAGGAGATGTGCTTTGCATTATGGGAGATGCTGAAACAAGGAGTGATGAGAGCTTGGTCCACCTTTGCTACGAGTTGCACCACCTTACCTCAGTCCTGAAGATATTTTCAGGCACAAACTTTGTTTGCTTACACTTTGATAAAGGATTAAACTAAATTTATTATGTCTAACCAATAGCAAAATAAACTTCTAACATTCAAGTACTAAAGACTGATTTTTAATAAGACTTGATTTCCAGCATTAGGTCTTTCAGCAGCTTAGGACATTTGATAATAGGGACTAATCCTATAAACAAGCATTTCTCAACCTTTCTAAGCCCAAGGACCAGTAATATACCTAAAAAAATTCTACGGACCACTAAGTTACAGAGGCGTAACTGGGGGGGGGGGGGGGGGGGGGCACCCTGGGCAGCACTTTTTTGGCATTTAAGAAATCTTGCCATACTGTCTATGGCAATAAAAAACTATATTGTTTTCACTTCACCCCTCTTTTATTATTAGTCATTTTGCCACTACAAATTTAGCGGCAGCATGACGAATAATAAAAGAGGGGGGGTGAAGTGAACAACAATATAGTTTTAATGCTTCTGCCTTTGAACATTCTGATGCTATTTATTGGTAGTTTTAAGTCTCCATTTGATTTCAATAATTTTTACTTATTTTACTTATTCAATTTGAATTTGTTTCGTTTGGATAATTAAAAAATATGTATTTATTCAATTAATTTAAGTCTGCCTGAGGACCACCTGTCCCATCGTCGCAGACGACAGGTTGAGAAACACTGCTATAAATAATACGCTGTCGGTCAGACGGATTCGGGTATATCCTAATGTCTCCAAAAGTAAATTCCATAAGCTGGTTGAAAGCTGTATAACTGAGAGGAGACCTCCACATAGCCTTTAAATGAATGCAGAGAAGCGACCAGGGCTTCTGATCTAATGTCCAATCCTCACCTTCTCGTGGTGCATCCTGTTGGGTATCTACCTGGATACTTAACGAACAAGGATGGGATTTAGCTGACCAAATTGTATTCCTATTGGCTTAAACCAATATACAAAATGATGGTACAGCACGACTAAATTTCATGCCGGCTGGGGCGTCGCCCAGTTAAACAAGGGCCCATTTTCACCAGGGAACCAGGGCGAACAGCGAAAAGTCAGCTACTGGAACAAATCTGAAAGCACACCCAACTCAACATCACCAGAGTTAAAGATCGGTACTACGAACATAAGAAGCCTGAATGGCAAAGAAATAGAGCTAGCTGAGGAATTAGATAAGTACCAAATCGACATAACAGGGGTGAGTGAAACAAAAAAGACAAAAACTGGTGAGAGCTTTCTGAGCAATGAATACAAAATGTTATATTCAGGTAATGATAATCACGGAAAAGAAGGAGTAGCCATAGTATTCAACACTAAATACGACACTAATCTTCTTGAATGGCACGCAGTCTCAAGTAGAGTAATGGGGGCAAATATCAGAATGGGGGAACTGGACAATGAGACTTATTTGTGCCTATGGTCCCACAGAAGGCTCCACTAAGGTAGAAGTGGAAGAATTTTTTGAGGCTCTAGAGAAAAATACTGATACAATGAAAAAGGAAAAGTTGGTCCTTGTTGGGGATCTAAATAGAGTAGGAAGTGATTGTCAGACATACAAAAATGTTTTGGGAAAATTTGGAGAAAAGAGCAAAGCTAATAATAATGCCAAATACTTGTTGGATTTCTGCTCAGGACAGGGACTGGTTATTACTAACACCATGTTCCAACATAAAAATGTGCACAAATTCACATGGAATAAGAAAAGTCTCACTGACTATGTTATTGTTGATAGTGATGTTTTCTCCCATTGCAGGACACCAGTGTACAGAGGATTTGAAATTGGAGGCGATCACTATTTAGTCTTGAGCAGGATAAAATTGAATTTCATATTGAAAAGAATGACATGCAAGAAAGTTTTAAAGCAAATAAAAGTTCAGTAGCTCTCAGATGCGAACTGTAGACTAAAATACACACAGATTATTGAAGAAAAAATGAAAGGGTTTGAGAACAAGAACCAAACCTTGGAGATTCAGTTGCAAACCTTGAAGAAAACCCTGATTGACTAACCAAGAGAGGCATGTGGTGAGGTTGTCTGCAAGGATAGAAAAATCAGAACTACATGGTGGACACAGGAAGTTAAAGAGGCAGTAAAGGAAAAGAAGAAAACATATCAAAAGTTCCTGCCAAACAAGTCAGCTTGTGTTCTTAGAGAATATAGAGACAAATGTAATAAAGCTAAACACTGTGTAAAACTAGCTAAAGGAGTTAGAGATGATAAAGGTGACATGAAAAAGGGAGAAAAAGATATCCTTGAAGTATGGACTAATTATTTCGAAAAATTGCTAAATGAAAAAAGCAGTGATATCACAGTGGTAAAAACACTCAACAGGCATACTGCCAGGAATACATATCTATACTTGAAGTAGAAAAAGCCATCAAAGGCTTGAAATGTGGAAAGGTAGCAAGAGTAGATGATATTCGACCAGAAATGCTGAAGTATGGTGGTATAAAAGTCTTACAGTGGCTGCACTGCATAGTTCAGAAGACCTGGACAGAGGAACGAATTCCTGATGATTGGAGTAGAGCTCTAATAGTACCCATATATAAAAAGGGAAATAAAACTGAATGTGAGAATTACAGAGATATTTCCCTACTAAGTTTTCCGGGCAAGATTTATGCCAATATACTTGAGAAACTGGTTGAGAAGAATTGTGGAAGAAAAGCTTGGCGAAGACCAAGCTGGATTCAGACCTAACAGAGGCTGCCAGGATCAGATCTTCACTTTACGACAGTTAGTTGAGAAAGCATGGGAATATAACAAAGATCTGTATTTAAGTTTTGTCTATCTGGAAAAGGCATACGACAAGGTGCCAAGAGGGAATTTATTCAATACACTACAGTTATATGATGTGAATGGGGCATTATATCAAGCAATATTTAATCTTTATTTGAGTTGCAAGTCAACAGTTAGAATTGAAGGAAATACAGGAAGATGGTTTAATGTTAAATCTGGTGTCAGACAAGGATGTACATTATCCCTCTCTGTTATTCATTATCTATATGGATCACATTATGAAGGAAAGTGGTATTATACCTGATATATCAAAATTGGAGATGTTAATTTCAGCTCTTTACTTTATGGAGATGATGTTATACTTCTAAATAAATCCACTACAAGTTTGCAAGATTCCCTCACTAAATTGAATAACTGTTGTAATAGATATGGTATGAAGGTCAGCAATAAAAGGAAAAAGACAATGAAAATAGGCAGAAGCATTGAAAATATCAACTGCATTTGAACGGAGAACCTGTGGAACAAGTAAAACATTTCACCTACTTAGGCATGATTTTTAGTGAAGATGGTAAAAAAAATATGGAAATAGACAACAGAATCAACAAAGCTGGTATCGTAGGAAGTCAAATGAATAAATTTATATGGAATAAGAGAGAAATTAGTCATAACACTAAATTAGCTGTATACAAGACAGTGTTCAAACCAATTTTAACTTATGGATCTGAGAGCTGGGTTAGAAGTAAAATACTTGACCAAAGATTAGAGACCACAGATATGAGAGTCCTGAGAAAGATTAGCTGCGTGAACGGATGGTATCAATGGCAAAATCATATTAAAAATGAGTATATTAGGAAAGAACTTGACATTGTCAGCATCGAGGAATGCATTAGCAGAGCTAATCTCAGGTGGTATAGTCACTTAAACAGAAAGGGAGAGGAAAGATTAGCAAAACAAGTGTTCTCTATCAGGTGGCAAGAAAAAGATCCAGAGGAAGACCAAGACATAGGTGGATTCAATACCACACTGTACATGAATTCTTACTCAGAATTCATGTACAGTGTGGTATTGAATTGCTAAAGTATGTTATAGCCTGATAGTTCTTGAATCTAGAATAAGATTAATGCTTATACAGGAATGTTAGTTGAATAGGATGAAGTTAGAAGTTTAACTAGTTGTATAAATTGTCTCACATTGTTTAAGACTAGGAGTAATAAGGTTATGTCTGGTTAATCAACTTTCAATTTGTAGGAGAGATCCCGTTTTGTTAAGTGATCTTAATAATTGTATATCATATTAGAGCAATGAATAAACCTTTCTTTTTCTTACCTAACAAATTGCCTGATCTGTGAACTCAATGCACCACTCATAAAAATAGAACCAGTGCGAGTTAAAATTTAGGATAGCTATGACTGCAGTAAGAGTAAAAATATACGAGGTTTGTGTAATTGGAAAATTTAATTGCTTGGTCATCGAATAGTGTGTCATTCTGAGTGTTAATTTCCTGACAAGGAAAATTCTCTTGTCTAAGAATTTGAATGGCGCAGCTTTAACAAACAAATTTTTTCAAATTCTGATACTGAGTTAATTTCAGATTTGTATCAAAGAAATTTGGCTCTATCCGGGGGCAATTTCTTTGTCTACCAAGTTTTGCACACGTGAGTAATTTTAGTAGTGGCCATAGAACGAAAAGGGTGAAAGCAAGCGCGAGAATTTATGCCAAGTAATAGGGACATTCAAATAATAATAACAATTAAAAGAAAAAAAACAAATAACACATAAAACAATTAAGGAAAGAAGTAAAAAATTTAACATGTTCAACCAAATTTTAACTTAAGGGTTTGGGAATTGAAGAAAAACTTGCAACAACAGATATAAAAATTCTGAAGAAAGTTGGGAGGGCAAACAAACAGTATCGATGAAGCATATTAAAAATATCAGAAGAGAACATTGTCAATATTCAATAATGTATAAGTAGAGCTAATTTAAGATGGCCTGGTCACTTAAAAACAGAATGAGAGATGTAAGATTAGTAAAACAAGTGTTTGAAGTAAAGCAAAAGCTGCAGAAAAAACATGCATGAGAAGAACAAGACATAAGCATTTGATAGAGAACAGATCATATCAAATCAGAGACCCAACAAATTTTGGAAGAAAGTGATAGGAAACTAATCATGAAACAGCATATCATCATAATATGGAAAACCTCTACAAGTCTATTGTACACAAAAATCTCCTGCACACAACTCTAACCAGAGAAATCTCAGCCCAAAGGAACAACAGTGTTATAATGGAAATAATTTTTTTTTTTTTTTAAGCTTGGCATTGATACTGTAAAACTTGGGTTGGAACTTTCATACTTCGTTACAGTAGTGACTTTTTAAGACAAGCAGTTCATCTCTGTACTATTTCTGAATAATGCAAATGTGTACCATTATAGTGCTGCTGCAAAAATGCTAAGACTGTTATGATTGCATCAGTTAATTTCAATGATGATACCAACATACTTGTATGAATTAAATGCGGCAAGGTTTTTTTTAAAAAAAAAAAAGTATATTATTACTACTGTAGACCTCCAGGGAGTCAGGGACTAAATGAAGGAGGCTACATATCACCCATACAAGCTGTCACCTTTCTTGGATTCATTCATTCACACTACCTATGCTGGTGACCTCCAAAGGTAATCCACTCCAATCACACAGTGCTCTATAAAAGAAAAATGTTGCTCTTACTACTTTCTTGCTGTATTCATTTTCAACTTCTGTGGATGCCTTCTTGTCCATACCCTACGCTCCATATTAAAAATTCCATCTACTGACATCCAGTTTGAACCCTTCAGAAGTTTAAAAGGTTTCTATCATATCATCTCTCTTTTTTTTTTTTTAATATTTACTAGTGTCTGCACTCACAAATTCTTATTTGTGTCTCAATAGCATCTTTAATGCTATCCTTTGCACCTACTCAAACATATCTGTATCATCTCTAAAAGGAGACTAGATCTGTGCATATCTGACCAGACAAGATATTACCTCACCTGGAGTGAGGTTATATTATGATCATGTAAAGACACAAAATTACTTCCTTATATGCCAATGTTCATTTTAGCATTGCAATTATCCTCTGAGTTGTATTTGCATTCATCGCTATATGGCCCACGAACTTCAACTGCCTATCTACTAAGCTCTAAGATCCCTAACCTGATCGATGTTTCTCACATAATCCCACCAATATAATATGCCACTGGATATCCTATCACACCAAAGTGCATCTAAATTTACTAACATTAGCTAACATCCATGTTTACATGTCCACAATTCCAGCCTATTCAAATCATGTCAGTCACATTCTGGATTACTCTGCCTTCAGCAAATAGCTGTGTCTTCTTGTAAATCCTTCTCAATGCCATTAATCTGAAGATTGATTAGATACATTATACATCAATTGTCACCTTAAATTTTGTAGACTCATTCCCCATACACAATTTTTGATATGTCAGCTGGCCATCCTGTTATCCAAGTTAACAGTTTATAATCCAATCCTATATTTCCCAACTTATGTAACAGCCTTCTATGCTATATCCTGTCAATAACCTTAGCAAAATCCCAAAACATCATGATGAAGCTATTCCTCTTGTCTAACTCAACCATAACAAACTGTTAACATGGCCTTACCTTAGTAAACCATGGTATTCTTTGCAGAGTATACATTCTCTATCAGTCCGTTTCTGTATATTTAGAGATAACTTGTGGAAAGAAAAACTGAATTTAAAATAATTTTTTTTTTTTAAATGCTACTTCACTTCACAATGACTTACTCAAGTTGATCTACAATTAAACAAAGTGTGCTAAATTAGATGCTAAATATGGAAATAATAATGAAGTATATGAAACTTTGGCTATAATAGACTTAGATTATCGAAATGTGTAGCCTAACACAAGTAAGAACAAGGACTTTGTTACAGAGGAATTTTACAGCCAATAAAATTACTGCTAATTTATATTTGCATTTCAAGTTACTATAACCTTACCACACCTTTTAACCAGGTAGTCCAATTTCTGGGTGAACATGGTACTTATAATATACAACCTGAATCTTATTTCTTTCTTTCCCTTTTTTTTTTGTGTGTGTGGGGGGGGAGTTTGGACTCAATCTTGGCAGTTTCACTTGTCCACCCAATTCCCATGAACTTTTTTTTTAAATCACAACATATCCTTTAGAAATAAGGCAGAAACTATTTTATGTGAGATCAACAAAGTTTATCTCAAAATGCTTGTCTGCCATATAAGATTTTAAAATGGAATGTATGAATACCCTAGAGGTTATAGATTACTGTCACCTTACCAGTAGTTCTTCCTCTTAGAATTTATACTTAATTATAAACCCATGCTGTTTGTTCAATTCTTAAGCAAGTAACTCTCACACACGATGGAAAGTATTTTAAAATTTAATCAGTTTTCATTTTATCTTTAATAAGTATAATGCAGAGAAAAAGCTGATACAGGTGAATATTAAATTTAGAATGCATGATGACAAAGCCAGAAGAAATGCATATCAAATGATTTAAAGCTAAGAAATACAATATAAGCTAAAACTCATTTTATTCCCAATAAAACCTCACACAGATACTACCCATACTAGAAAAAATATCTAATTCTAGTGTCGAATGAGATTTTAAATATCAAGATGGCAAAAATAATTTAATGTCATTAACTCAGATATACTAAATGAAGTTCAAATAAATTCAAACCTTATGGATGGAAGCCAAATTACTGTGTGCATCAGCAAAAGCAGGATTAATCTGGATTGCCCTTGAATAGCATTGCAAAGCACCCTGAATATCTCCCATCTCCTTCAGTGTATTGCCCATATTTGAGTATGCATCTGCAAATGTTGGGGAAATCCTAGAGAAAAGATATCATAACAATCAGATAAAACTGACAAATTTTAATCATAATGCAGCTATTCATTTTATATACACACTACCGGTATTATAGTGTTTCAGGAATATAGCTGTGATTGTAAATTAGACAATTTTAAAGAACCCTTTAATTAACTTTTGATGATGATTCTGAGCTTAACTCAAGCTCACCAACCTACAGAAACTTATGTCTAATTGATACATTATATACAGATTTCTGTTTAACCATGAAATGAAATTTGAGGCAAAAAAAATTACTAGAGGCCACTTCACGATATCTTTATTAATTAATTTTCTTGGATACCACACAAAGAATAGAGCAACAGGAAGGCTATAGAATTCATACTTGCATATAAGACAAACAAAAACTAACCAAATGAATAGTCAAAGAAACAAAGTATTTATTTCCATTCACAACATTCTGTATTAATGCAAAGAATACAGAAACACAATGCAGTTATGTTTCTGTATAAGCATGCGACTGCCAACACTAATAATTTTCAATTCCCTGCATATAGTTCAGTGAGATATGATTCAGGAACAGCCTTCATTAAATGCTACAGTCAATTGCTACACGAAGCAAGAATTCTGTTTGTCTTTACAAACTTCTCAGAGACAGTGATCTCATTTCTGACAATGTCTAAGGACCACAGTTATGCCTCTTACACAAGCAATGTAGATTATTTTTCCACTCATTAAACATCTGGAATATCTAACATTTTGGCAAACTAATCAGCTCTGCTGTTTTCAAAATCGTGGCTCCAGCCAGATGGGCACCCACAATAAGCCCTTTATTAACTTAAAGATCCTATGTTTTAATCATTGTGATGAATACTATTGATATTACAGATTAGCAGCATATTAAGTAGTTGTCTAGAACATGTGGCAATGCACAGACCAAGTATTTTGCATATACACTATGCGACAATTTTGTAACTCTGCATAAAGGTTTCTAATTCAGCAGTTGGTATGTGTAGTATAAGGGCATTAAAGTATCAGACATTAAAGGGGGTGCTTAAGCTGTATAACTGAGAGGAGAATTCCACATAGCCTTTAAAGGAATGCGGAGAACCGACCAGGTCTACTGACCTAATGTCCAACCCTCACCTTCTCGTGGTGCACCCTGTTGGGTATCTACTTGGATACTGAACGAACGAGGATGGGCTGGCAATTTGGGATTTAACCGACCAAATTGTATTCCTATTGGTTAAATCAAAACACAAAATGATGGTACAACATGACAAAATTTCATGCCGGCTGGGGCATCGCCTGGTTAAACAAGGCCTCTGTTGTTTTCGCAAGGAAACCAAGGCGAACAGCGAAAACTCAGCTACTGGAATAAATCTGAAAACACACCCCAACTCAACATCACCAGAGTCAAGGATTGGTACTATCAACGTAAGAAGCCTGAATGGCAAAGAAATGGAGCTAGCTGAGGAATTAGATAAGTACCAGATCAACATAATAGGGGTGACTGAAACAAAAAAAACAAAAACTGGTGAGATCTTTCTGAGCAATAAATACAAAATGTTATATTCAGGCAATGACAATCAAGGAAAAGAAGGAGTAGCCATAGTATTCAACACAAAATGCGAGGCTAATCTTCTTGAATGGCAGTCAGTCTGAAGTAGAGTAATGTGGGCAAATATGAGAATGGGGAACTGGACGAGACTTATTTGTGCCTATGGTCCCACAGAAGGTTCTACTAAGGTAGAAGTGGAGGAATTTTTTGAGGCTTTAGAAAAAGCAACTGACACAATGAAAAAGGAAAAGTTGGTCCTAGTTGGGGATCTAAATAGCAGAGTAGGAAATGATTGTGAGACATACAAAAATATTTTGGGAAAATTTGGAGAAAAGAGCAAAGCAAATAATAATGGCAAATACCTGTTGGATTCCTGCACAGGACATGGACTGGTTATTATTAACACCATGTTCCAACATAAAAATGTGCACAAATTCACATGGAGAGAAGAGGCAATGAATAAGAAAAGTCTCATTGACTATGTTATTGTTGATAGTGATGTTTTCTCCCTGGTGCAGGACACCAGAGTGTACAGAGGATTTGAAATTGGAAGTGATCACTATTTAGTCTTGAGCAGGATAAAATTGAATTTCATATTGAAAAGAATAACATGTAAGAAAGTTTTAAAGCGAATAAAAGTTGAGCAGCTCTCAAATATGAACTGTAGACTAAAATACACAAAGATTATTGAAGAAAAAATGAAAGAGTTTGAGAACAGGAACCAAACCTTGGAGATTCTGTGGCAAACTCTGAAGAAAACATTGATTGATTCTGCCAGAGAGGCATGTGGTGAGGTTGTCTGCAAGGATAAAAAAATCAGAACTCCCTGGTGGACACAGGAAGTTAAAGAGGCAGTAAAGGAAAAGAAGAAAACATATCAAAAGTTCCTGGCAAATAAGTCAGCTTGTGCTCTTAGAGTATATAGAGACAAATGTAAGAAAGCTAAACACTGTGTAAAACTAGCTAAACAAAAGTCATGGGAGGACTTTGACAAGAATATAGAAAATAAATATCAAGAAGGTGGCAAAATATTCTGGAGGTTGTTGAAGAAGCTTAGGAATGGAGGAAAGAGTACTGTAAAAGGAGTTAGAGATGATACAGGTGAAATGAAAACAGGAGAAAAAGATATCCTTGATGTATTGAGTAATTACTTCCAAAAATTGCAAAATGAAACAAGCAGTGATAGCACAGTGGTAAAAAACACTCAGCATGCATACAGTCAGGAATACATATCCATACTTGAATTAGAAAAAGCCATAAAAGGCTTGAAATGTGGAAAGCCAGCAGGAGTGGATGATATTCAACTAGAAATGCTGAAATATGGTGGTATAAAAGTCTTACAGTGGCTGCACTGCATAGTTCAGAATGCCTGGACAGAGGGAAGAATTCCCAATGATTGGAGTAGAGCTCTCATAGTACCTATATATAAAAAAAGGGAAATAAAACTGAATGTGAGAATTACAGAGGTAAATATCCCTATTGAGTGTTCCTTGTAAGATATATGCAAGTATACTTGAGAAACGGTTGAGAAGAATTGTGGAAGAAAAGCTTGATGAAGAACAAGCTAGATTCAGGTCAAATAGATCAGATCATCACTTTACGACAAATAGTGGAGAAATCATGGGAATATAACAAAAATCTGTATTTAAGTTTTGTCGATTTGGAAAAGGCATATGACAAGGTGCCAAGAGAGAAGCTATTCAATACATTACAGTTATATGGTGTCAATGGGGCATTATATCAAGCAATACTTAGTCTTTATTTGAGTTGTAAGTCAGCAGTTAGAATTGAAGGAAGTACAGGAAGATGATTTAATGTTAAATCTGGTGTGAGAAAATGTAAATTATCCCCTCTGTTATTATCTATATGGATCGCATTTTGAAGGAAAGTGGTATTAAACGTGATATCAAAATTGGAGATGTTAATGTCAGCTCTTTGCTTTATGCAGACGATGTTATACGTCTAAATAAATCTGCTACAAGTTTGCAAGATTCTCTGACTAAATTGAATAACTGTTGTAATAGATATGATATGAAGGTCAGCAATAAAAAGACAAAGACAATGAAAATAGGCAGACTCATTGAAAATGACAAGTGTGTTGTGAATAGAGAACCTGTGGAACAAGTAAAACATTTCAGCTACTTAGGCACGATTTTTACTGAAGATGGCAAATTAAATATAGAAATAGACAACAGAATCAGCAAAGCTGGTATGGTAGGAATTCAATTGAATAAATTCATATGGAATAAGAGAGAAATTAGTCTGAACATTAAATTAGCTGTGTACAAGACAGTGTTCAAACCAGTTTTAACTTATGGATCTGAGAGCTGGGTCAGAAGTAAAACACTTGACCAAAGACTAGAGATTGCAGATATGAGAGTCCTGAGAAAGATTAGAGGCATGAACAGATGGCATCAATGGCAATATTATATTAAAAACGAGAATATTAGGAAAGAACTTGACATTGTCAGCATCCAGGAATGTGTTAGCAGAGCTAATCTCAGGTGGTGGTCACTTAAACAGAATGGGCGAGGAAAGATTAGCAAAACAAGTATTCTCTGCCAAGTTGGCAGGAAAACGACCCAGAGGAAGTCCAAGATATAGGTGGATTGATACGGTACAAAGTGCCTTAGATGATAGAAATATAAGATCTGATAATGTTGGAGTCTTGACAAGTAACAGACTGATTTGGAGGAAAATTGTAGATAGGATGTTAGTAATGATGTAAATTTTTCATGTAGTACTATCATATCCTATAGACCTCTTGAGGGTACATGGCAGGAATTTGATGATGATGAAGTATCAGACATCAAGGAATCTTGTTACAGAGATCAAATGGTCTTCAAGACACTTTCAGGCCTTCAATAAGCAAGACTGGCAACAAATTATTGAGCTAAAACATACTACCATTGCAATTACATTTTAATCACTTAACAAAAATGCTCTTTTAAGAATACCAACTAAGTTTCTATTTGAAATTCATCATAGAAAAGCTTTTCCTCTATGTTTTTCAATGACTGCATTTATAAACAGTGGGCTTCAGGGAAGTTCACAATTTCAACTATAATTACACTTATCAAAACAGTTTAAAAACATCAGCAATACTGCAACAAAAATTGCATAACCATCATCATCAAATTCCTGCCATGTACCCTCAAGGGGTGTACAGGATATGATAGTACTACATGAAAAAAATTACAGAATTACTAACTTCCTATCTACAATTTTCCTCCAAAGTCTGTTACTTGTCAAGACTCCAACATTATCAGATCTTATATTTCTGTCATCTAAGGCACTTACTTTGTACTGTATCAAACCACCTATATCTTGGTCTTCCTCTGGGTCGTTTTGCTGCCAACCTGGCAGAGAAAACTTGTTTTGCTAATCTTTCTTCACCCATTCTGTTTAAGTGACCATACCACCTGAGATTAGGTCTGCTAATGCATTCCTGGATGTTGACAATGTCAAGTTCTTTCCTAATATCCTCGTTTTTAATATGATATTGCCATTGATGCTATCTGTTCACGCCTATAATCTGTCTCAGGACTCTCATATCTGTGGTCTTTTGCATAACCTAGTAGTTTAAATCACATTTATTTCCAGAGTTTACATTCAAAGATCAAGTAGTAAATATCATTTGAAATCTATCACAAGATTTAAAATGTTTAAAAATACTACATGAAAAAAATTGCATCTAAATAAGAAAGTATTTTACTTGATATATAGGTTCTCCACTAAGAATGCTGTTGATATTTTCACATTCCTGCCTATTTTTAGAGTATTTTTATTGCAGTTTTCATATTAAGAATTTGTATAGGAGTTATTCAAATTTAGAGTCTGCAAGACTTCCACTGATTTATTTAGGAATACAGAATTATCAGCATAAAGTAGATACTGAGTTGAATACTTCCAACTTTGATATCTGATTTACAATACTCAATGTTATTCGCAACAGATGGACAACAGACAAATGTGAATAGATATGCAAGACAAGGGTGCATGATGATTTAACATTAAATCATCTGTACATCTTTCAATTTTAAAAATGACATGCAAATTAAGTACAGGCTATATATTGCTCTTAAAATGGACTGATAACATCAAAAAATGGACAAATTCCTCCCTTTCTCAACTGATATCAAGAACAAGAGACCGAGATGATTGGAGGAGGCTAACAAAGAATATCACCTACCAGCCACAAGTTACCCAACAGTCCATTTAGGACTACCGGGAGAGAAAGAAGAAAGATATTGTTCTGTATGATGTCCTATTTACATCATATAACAGCAGCATTTTGAACAGCAGACGTAATTACACCAAATATCCAGAATCTTTACACCACTATCATTTTTGATTCCTTTTCATTAATTTTTCTCTATTTGCTCCACCCCCCCCCCCCCAAACACTCCAAAATATTTTGTCACCTTTGTATTTATTTTTTATTAGCTACTTTTATAGTTTTTTAAAATATTCCTATATATTCTCTCTGAGAACCTACTAACTTATTTGCCAAAAACTTCAATTCTAGTAGCAAGGCTTATACGTTCGTTAGACATAACTGGTAATTAGTTTACGGAATTAACAACGCAAATGAAGTATATTAATTAAAGGTAACTTTAATGAATCACTTCTATATTTCGGCAAAGTCACATTGCCATCTTCAGGAACATAAAGATATGGTATGTGCATGCAGGCACAAACACAAAGCAAATGAGGAAGAAAGCAAGAAACTAATATTGTTCCTAAAGTCCTAATGGTGCCCTCTTGCGGGCTAATTTGATAGTCTTGGCTGTTGGGCCGAAGTTCTCATAATGTAAGTCTCCCAAATTTGGGGTAGTTTCATGCACCCAAATTTGTTGAGGTTAGGAACGTTTTTTAGAGCTGCTGAAGATTCTTTGAATAATCTTTCGTATTTAAACTTGCTGCGATGAATTATTTTTGTTTTTTTCCAACGAATTTTATGGTGGGTATCTAAGGCATGGTCTGCCAGCCCAGAGCGGCTGTACTGGTGAAACCAGATGTAATCTTTGTGTTCTGAAATCCTGATATTAGTTGTTCTGCCTGTTTGGCCAAAGTAGGACAATTTGCAGCTGCAAGGGACCTGGTATACACCAGGTAGGTCTAGGGGAAGTGGTTGGTCTTTGGTAGAGCGGATAAGGGATGCCAACTTTTTATATGGTCTGTAACAGGAAGTAAGGTCATATTTTTTGAGGATATTGGTTATTTTCTCAGAGGTGCCCTGGATGTAGGGGATGGTGATAGACTTGGTGTAATCTTTATTGTGGAGGGGGGTTGTGGTTTACTGGTTTTAGTATTTTTTGGATTTTTTTGGAGTTATAGCCATTGGCTAAGAAAGTGTTGAGGATGTGGTTTAGTTCAGTAGTCAGGGCCTTGTCATCTGAGCAGATTAATTTTGCCCTGTTATATAGTGTTTTTATAACCCCATATTGTTGTGAGGGGGGGGGGGGGGGGGGGAGATTGCTGGTGAATGTATCGGCCAGTATGGGTGGGTTTTCTGTAAACAGAGAAAACCAAAGATCCATTAAGCTGGCGGGTGATTAAAGTGTCTAGGAAGGGGAGGGTGTTGTTTTCCTCTTTTTCTAAGGTGAACTGGACTCTGGGGTGTTGGCTGTTTAAGTGTGTTAGGAAGGAGTGGAGTGTGTCTGAGCCATGTGGCCAAATAGCAAACACATCATCCACATAACGAAGCCAAATAGTGGATTTTTGTGGGGCAGAGTTTAAGGCTTTCTCTTCAAACGTCTCCATAAAGAAATTGGCCAAGGGTGGGGAAAGTGGTGAACCCATGGCTGTCTCCTCTATCTGTTTGTAGAACTTTCCTTGCCAAACGAAATAGCCTGAGTTCATTGTGAACTGAAATAGGGCTGAGATATCGGGAGAAAACTTGGCTTGAATGAGCTCAAGGGTTTCTTTGAGTGGGACATTAGTGAATAGGGAGGAGACGTCAAAACTGACCATTATGTCAGTGTGTTGGAGTATGAGGTTTTCTATACTGGCTTTAACGTGGGCTGAGTTTTTTTTATGTGTGATGGTGTGTTGCCAGTGTAGTGTGTGAGCGTTTTGGCTAAATGTTTGGCTAATTTATATGTGGGGGAATCAATGCCATCCACTATGGGACGCAATGGCACATTTTGTTTATGTATTTTATTAGTTTCAATATTAGTTTCTTGCTTTCTTCCTCATTTGCTTTGTGTTAGTGCCTGCGTGCACATACCATATCTTTATGTTCCTGAAGATGGCAATGTGACGTTGCCGAAATATAGAAGTGATTCTTTAAAGTTACCTTTAATTAATATACTTCATTTGCGTTGTTAATTCCGTAAACTAATTACCAGTTATGTCTAACCAACGTATAAACCTTGCTACTAGAATCATGATCATCCACTGAGATGCAATCGCACGAAAGGCCCGTCAATACGGCAAATTGAGGTTGAAGATATCGAGGCAAATAAATCGTCTGACGTTCCTAAAACGCTGCCGGGATAACAAAGTGATCCCTAATTGTGTCAAATTGAAGCACCGTTTTACTTCAGAGAAAGCTCTACGCATTTATAACCACACTAGCTTCGCCCTGTTAAGAGAACAAATTACCGCGACGCGCGTTCTCCTTGCCGACGAAAACAAAACCTTACGGGCGCTAGAGGAAGAGCTTTCGAATACACTCTGCCATGATCTATGGTCGATACTTCATGACATCTCATGCTCATCGGCAAGAAAAGAATTCGAAAAAATACGTAGTCGGCACGTAAAAAAATATGAAAACCTGACGAAGAATTCTACTTCCTTACCACAGCCACCACTCAACACTGTAGTCAACCTCTCGTCGGCAGTTTTAAAGCCTGAAGCACTCACCGCACTTTCACGTGGTCACAATTTCGCCCTAGCTCCTAAAAGGATACCTGCTGAAGAAATCATGATCC
The DNA here is from genome assembly GCF_054136105.1 of Typopeltis vanoorti. NCBI lineage: Eukaryota > Metazoa > Arthropoda > Arachnida > Uropygi > Thelyphonidae > Typopeltis > Typopeltis vanoorti. The sequence goes on along the minus strand of NC_143556.1, from coordinate 74,621,046 downwards.
AAATAGAGCGTGGGATTCACAACCTACCTAACCATATTGCCAACAACGTAAGACTGGATGTAGTCGGTGTTCTGACTAAAGCCAAACCTCCAAAAACCAACTTATCCATAAACGAATACGCAGCCCTACAAGAATTGAAAAACAACAAAAAAAAAAGTAATCACCAAAGCTGATAAGGGAAGCGCCACTGTGGTGCGCAATCAAAAAGACTACAAAGGTAAACTAAATGCTTTAGTACTAGACCGTACTACTTACCTCCCCATTGAATACAATCCGACCAGCTCTCAGATTAGAACTCTCCACAGACTCCTTAAGAAAGTCACTTCTTGGCCTGTGGAAGTCACCAACAAACTTAAACTTTATAACTCTAGACCCCCCCCCCCGATCATATGGACTCCCAAAAATACATAAACAAAATGTGCCATTGCGTCCCATAGTGGACGGCATTGATTCCCCCACATATAAATTAGCCAAACATTTAGCCAAAACGCTCACACACTACACTGGCAACACACCATCACACATAAAAAACTCAGCCCACTTCAAAGCCAGTATAGAAAACCTCACACTCCAACACACTGACATAATGGTCAGTTTTGACGTCTCCTCCCTATTCACTAATGTCCCACTCAAAGAAACCCTTGAGCTCATCCAAGCCAAGTTTCCTCCCGATATCTCAGCCCTATTTCAGTTCACAATGAACTCAGGCTATTTCGTTTGGCAAGGAAAGTTCTACAAACAGATAGAGGGGACAGCCATGGGTTCACCACTTTCCCCACCCTTGGCAAATTTCTTTATGGAGACATTTGAAGAGAAAGCCTTAAACTCTTCCCCACAAAAACCTACTATTTGGCTTCGTTATGTGGATGATGTGTTTGCTATTTGGCCACATGGCTCAGACACACTCCACTCCTTCCTAACACACTTAAACAACCAACACCCCAGAGTCCAGTTCACCTTAGAAAAAGAGGAAAACAACACCCTCCCCTTCCTAGACACTTTAATCACCCGCCAGCTTAATGGATCTTTGGTTTTCTCTGTTTACAGAAAACCCACCCATACTGGCCGATACATTCACCAGCAATCCCCCCCCTCACAACAATATGGGGTTATAAAAACACTATATAACAGGGCAAAATTAATCTGCTCAGATGACAAGGCCCTGACTACTGAACTAAACCACATCCTCAACACTTTCTTAGCCAATGGCTATAACCCCAAAAAAATCCAAAAAATACTAAAACCAGTAAACCACAACCCCCCTCCACAATAAAGATTACACCAAGTCTATCACCATCCCCTACATCCAGGGCACCTCTGAGAAAATAACCAATATCCTCAAAAAATATGACCTTACTTCCTGTTACAGACCATATAAAAAGTTGGCATCCCTTATCCACTCTACCAAAGACCAACCACTTCCCCTAGACCTACCTGGTGTATACCAGGTCCCTTGCAGCTGCAAATTGTGCTACTTTGGCCAAACAGGCAGAACAACTAATATCAGGATTTCAGAACACAAAGATTACATCCGGTTTCACCAGTACAGCCGCTCTGGGCTGGCAGACCATGCCTTAGATACCCACCATAAAATTCGTTGGAAAAAAACAAAAATAATTCATTGCAGCAAGTTTAAATACGAAAGATTATTCAAAGAGTCTTCAGCAGCTCTAAAAAACGTTCCTAACATCAACAAATTTGGGTGCATGAAACTACCCGAAATTTGGGAGACTTACATTATGAGAACTTCAGCCCAACAGCCAAAACTTCAGATATAATTTCTTCTTTTTCGGAACTGCCATTTAACTTCTTGGGTCCACCATTAAGTTCTGATTTTTTTTATCCTTGCAGAAACTTCACATGCCTCTTGGCTGAATTAATGTTTTTCACACACTTTCAATCGTTTATCCAATAATATTTGAATATTTTGAGTTATCAGTTCACCCCTAAAAGGTACTATAATTCACTGAATATCAGTTCTTTAAAACTTTTGTACATGCTTTTCTTTTCAATGTGATACTCATTTATCCTCAAAACTAAGTAATGGCTTCTTATTTCAAATCTGATATATGATAGTGACATGTGAAGATACCACACTATCAACAATAACAGTCAATGAGGCATTTGTGTCTTCTCTCTATTTGAATTTATGTATATCATTATGTTGTTTAAGTTTACATATAGTCAGGCTTAAAGTGGTGGTAGTTATTCATAATAGCATTTTATAGTATGAACACCAGAAGAAAATAAATTAAGTTGAATAAATTGTTTTCTGCTGGTGTGTTTATACCATAAAGCACTATTATGAATAACCAACATTGAAGCATATCTATACACATCCAGATTCTGCAATGAGAAATTAAACTTACGTTTGAATTTTAAACAGTTGAGAATGGTATTAGTGTCTCAGCATCTTTTCAGGAAGGTAAGCCTATTGAGCTGTCATGCCATTCTCAACTGTTTAAAATTCAAATGTAAGTTTAATTCTACTAAAGCAAAACATATCTATAAATAGACATGCTTAGTGTTAATTCACAAACAAATAGGCAACAATCTGAGGCCCAATGTTCCATCAAGGCAAACAAACTCTACCTTTTTGTTTCTGATACTCACTTCTGTAGTCTGCATGGACTAGTTAGAAGCTTGCAGATCTCTATTATCTAATGACTTGTTTACACTGACATGCTTGCACTTGTCATTATAGTCTGTATTAATAAGTCTGAACCAGATGAATACACAATCATACTTTCCTTCTAAGTATTCGATAAAGAATAGCCATACATAACATGGTTGCTCTTTTGCACAATTCTCACCATTCCTCCCACCATAATTCCTGTTTCCCTACTCAGTGTTATGTATAACACTGACAGTCAGGGATATGAATAATTTTTACAGACTCCTGATACTAAATGCATTCAAGTGTAGGCCATCTCTCTTCCACAAATCCATTCTTCCTCAAACTCACTCCACACATCCAAATACTCATAGCCATTCTTTCTATACACAAACATTTGCCATCATAGCCCTTCTTAATTCATTTCTATCACACATTTGCTATACTGTAAACCATGAATATAAATATGATATTCCACTATATAACATTACAGGAAATATTCAACTGTCATGTATAAAATTAGTCTTGTCTATTATGATAATCATTACAACTACTAATGCAATAATCATTTATGTTATGGCACAACCATACTATTGTTGCACTAAAGTAACACAATGAAAATCTACAGCTTCACAACAGTTATAGATCATAAAGATATTTATGATTGGTTGTATTAGTTAATCATGCAGCTTTCATTGTGTCTGTCACCTGTTCCCAATTTGTATGCATACAGAAAGAAAAACCAGAATTTCCCCCAGAAAAAAAAACCTCTGCCAATTCTGAGATGGATTTTTAAAAATAAATCTCAGAAACTCATGTTTCTTGAACAACATTCAAGTCTTCCAATAACAAATTAATATTTAAAAAAGTATATATATTTCAACCATTTCACATACTTTTGCGATAGTAGATTCCACAAAAAAGTAGATCATTGAGATAGCTAGCCTCCATAGCTGTCATTAATATTGTCTTCTCAAACCTAGATCCTTTGGAATGACCTGAGTTCCAAACCAAACTCATCTGGGATGCAAAGAATCTTTATAAGGGCTTTTCAACTAAAATGTGAGTTAGCTGGTCTGATATGGAGATGGCCCAGAAAAACCAACTTCCTTAAAACAGAAGCTGGCCAGACAATAGACATAATTCACAAATTAAAAGACACCCAATAGCATTTTAATGTTTCATAAAATCATTTGTGCATATCATTATGCACAAATGATTAAGATAGTTCAACAATAATTCTTCCAAAAAACAGTGAAACACATCCTGTGTGTGTGTGTTCATGCACTTGAAAAAATTAGTCTGATCGAAAGGGAGGTCAAGCAAGCACCTATCTCATGTGCAACATGCATGATGTACAACTTAGCATTCCATTTCTGATGAATGTTTTAGTAGATTTCACCTATAGCAAGTGAGGCATAAACTTGTTTTTTTAATTCAACTTGCATTCTAAATGGCAAAGAAATATTTTCTCTATTTTCAAAAGGAATTATAAATGCATCTTTATAGTACTAAGTATAAAAATGAATTTTACACATACAGTTTGGGGAAAGGAGAAATCAAGAATAAAATTTTCAAAAAAGCATTAAATATTCAAAGTGAACACAGCATGATTTTGAAAAAGAGTCCCATGAGAAATCAAAATTAATTCAGGCAAGTGAATTTAATTAAAAGTGATTGTGAAAAACATGTATTCACTTCAGCAGAATTATCTGATCCTTTTCTAAGTATATATTTAAAGAAACAGTCTTGAAAAATAGGACTTTTGCAAATAAAGAAATTGTTTCTCCTCATTCAACTTGCTTGATTAATTTTAATCAATTTTCCATTATTAATTTTTTTCATTTGTCATAGTCAATGCAATAAACTGCCAACAAATGCATTTAACTATTAATTACCTGATGGCCTCTTTATAATGCATAAGTGCTTCATTTAATTTTCCTTGCTGCTGCAGAACACTGGCTAAATTAGAATGAGCAGCTGCAAATTCTGGAAATACCTGTTTGAAATATATAATATTTATACATAAAGATAACACAGAACTATACACTACATTATACATATATATGCTATTAGAGTTTCAAGGAGTGTGGGAATATACATACCGATATAGTAAAAGCAGACTTCATCATCAAGGGAAAAAAGGTTGCCTATAAAGATCTGATGACACACAATATGCAGTAATCTACTGTTTATCTGATTACAGTAGGAAGACAATTTGCTGTTCTGATAACTGAAGGGTTTGATGAGTTAAGTATAATTACATGGAACTCTACCATAAGTTGGTTGACATGTATGGGTCAGTTAATCAAAGAATCATTGTTTTGAAGATCAGATAAATGGTAGATTACTGTACAGCCTCTCTCTCTCTCTGCCAGTTCACCCTCAACTTCTCATGTTATAGCCTGTTTCCACAAATGTGGTTCTGGCATATCTGGTGATTATGTCCACAGAAAAAAAAAGTTTCATTAATTGGAGGAAATGCTAACTAGACTCTGGTGGAAGTATTTCATCACCCAGTGGAACACCACTTATTGAAGATGTGAAGTGCCCAGCTAGTATGACTGGTTTTCAAGTCAAAGGTTCCAGTTTGTCCCCTCTTGTTAATGTAATGTAATGCAGGAACCATCCTTCATGGACATGCCAATTATAAGAGGATCCAGACCATCCCCAATTGAGGGTAGAACAATAAAATGATGTTCCACAAGTCAACTATTGGACAGTATGTGAATGAATCTAATAGTAACTGAGGCCTCCAAACTAGCTAGTGAAAAATCCTACCACTTACTCTGCCAGATTATGGCCCAAAGTATAGTAGTATGCATGATGGGGGGGGGGGGGAACTGTTAAGGCATTTGTGTACAGGAGGCTGGATTTCCTGTGTGAGTAAAATATATCTGAGTCTTTGACTTTCTGCAGAGCCTGTGTAGTTCACTGGATGTGGGGTTTGCACACCACAACGCTTAACTGCACGAAGGAGTGACTAGAGGAAATTTTTCTAAGCTTTTTTTCGACCAGTTCCCAAGTTAGTCGATCTCTGGCACAGGCAAGTGAGTTTTTTCTCCCGGAAACTCGGGTTTTTCGTCCCGTAAAATTCAAGAAAATCGATCGTAGAACCCACACTACTTCAGACATTAAATATATAGTGTTAGGGACCACGAGATGGCGGCACTTGTTGATCCATCTCTCTTCATTGCGTGTCGCTTAATTAGTGATAGCCTTGGGCCAGCTATCTCTGATTGGGTACCAGTGGATATTGAACTGCCCACTCAGTCTCCAAAAGTTAGATAGGGCTAAACAGCCTCGCCTATTCCCTATATATGGGAATAAAAGGCATTAGCTGATTTTTTTTTTTTTTTTTGACTTCCCACTGCATTGCCCCTACTTTAATTCCACAACATTAAAGACAACAAAATAGTTTTACAGCTGATTACAAATAAACTTCCCCCTATAATAAACAACATAATAAAATGATATAAAAATAATATAATAAAAAATAAGCAACAAACCCAACAGCCATCATATAAATTCTTACAAAAGAATTCAACAATTCTTACAGAAGAGTCCACATCACCAACATTTGCAGCACCCAGCAACTTTGAGGTACCAGCTTTTAAGTGGTGGTAGTAGTGCATGCACCAAACTAGATTTATTATTCCATGGAAAAACAGTGCAACATCAAGTTATCATCCATTTAAATTGCCTAAACCACACCTTGCACAATTTCTTCCATCACAATTGAAGTACATGTGAATTCAGAGTTGATGCAAAAATCTCACATAAATGTTTTACTAATGTCTAGGTGAATCAATTCACCTAGACCTTGATTCAGTCTAAAGTGCCTTAGAAGCACAAAATGTTAGATATTGGAGTGCTGACAAGTAATAGACTAATTTGGATGAAAATTGTTAATAGGGTATTCATAACAATGTAAACTTAATCATGTAGTGCCATCATAGTAGCCTGAACACTCCTTGAGGATACATATCAGGAAATTGATGATGATATAGAATAGTATATAGTCATCAATTTGTAATTCTATAGTATATCGTCATCTAATTGTAATTTTATAGAGAAAAGGAATATTAGATCTCAGAAAGAATTACTTATTATAGAGAATTGTATGTATTGTATATATTTAATGTTTAGAATAAATATTTTAATTTTTGCAAACTTCAGCTTCATTGTTTGTATAAACACAATATGCTGATTTTGAAGTCAATGCACCATCATGGATATGAATCTGAAACATGCTAACAAACTAAAATAAAATTATATAATACATTGTTATCTTGCTCCACAACTGGCTTTAATATATACGTTGGATATAGGTGGGGAATATCATACTTGGAGCAATCAAGTTTGAAATATAATGCAGACATTCCATATCAGAGAAAGCAAATTCCTGTCTGATGTACTCTGGGTCAAAAGCTCCTTAAACTTTGTTTTCATCCGCTGTCTCTATCACTCTCCAAACCTCAGACCATTTACCTGCCCACAGTATCAGATAACTGTCACCATCCCACTAACACCCTTACCCTACTTTGAACAAGCTCTCTTTCCAAATGCAATGCAGATGATAGTTCTCCACTTGGTAAATCAGAACACAACCTCGTCCAACTTACCTTCACTATGGAAGAACCTTTGTCCAGCCACTGTCTCATCTTCTGGTATAACAACCACTATCCAAAGACATAATTCCCCCAGCAAGTGCAACAAGGCAGTCCAAGAAAAAAAAAATAAAAAATTCAGCATAATCACTAGTGACTCAAAATAAAAACTAGCACTACACTCAAACAACTCTGCAACAACTGCCAAAAAACCAACAAATTTAATTTTTAAAAGGACCAAATGCTGCAAACTTGCCTGCCATCCAAATAGCAGAAAGGCCTCCTGTTCCACTGCCGATGCCACCAGATGCAGCATTTCGATTATCACACCCTGTTGGTATCATTATAACATCATCCAAAGACAAAGCTACTTAATGGCATCACTCTTCTTGAACTGTTGCACAGATGGCCAAGACAAAGCATCAAAAACTACTCAACCCATGCCATTCCTAGTCTTCATCAGAGAAAGATTAGAAGAATTCTAAATAATAAGTCATCCAGTCTGGATGGTATATCCTTATTAACTCATGCTCCAGATAAGTCGGCCAACTGCCATCCAATTTCTCTTACATCAATTCGCTCAAAGACCGTGAAAGTCATCAATAGCCACCTTCACTGCCTGGATGCCCACCAACTAATTAGTGACTAGAAATATGGATTCAGCCACTTTCAATATACCAATCTAGCCTTTGCCACATCACTCACCTCTGGACACAAGCCATGGAAAGATTTGGAGAAACTCATATTGCTTTTGACATTTCTAGGGTATCTAATACAGGTCTGGTACAGATGCCTACTCCGCAAGTTACCATCTTTTGACCTGTCTTTTATACTTTTGTAAACAGGTCATCAGCTTCCTCTCTGGCCACTCGTGTTACAGTAGATGGATTCCTTACCTCAGATTTCCCAACAATGCAAAGATTATCCTAGGTCTCTCTCCTTCTGTGCATAAATGATCTCTCACTGATTTCATATTCAATTTATAGTTTTGCCAATAATCCATTCCTTGTCTTCATTTGACAAACTGTGGTGCCCAATCACTAGAAGTCTCAATTTTCCATAACCAATACCCTAAATCGCCTTGCTGTTCTTCAGTGGGGTGAGGATAATCTTGTGAACTTCAATGCTAACAAATAATCCTAATTTCTCACAAGAAATCTCATATCACTTATCTATACTTTTTGACAATATCAAAATCTCTAAACATAACCATGCATATCTCTTCTTGGGTTACACTTGACTTACATCTCCAGCAATATTCTCTCTAATTTTTGCCAACGTGCATATGAAAGACATTTTGTGTTCAAGTTACCAGTCCTGGATTCAATGTGAGTGCCAATGTAATATTTCTCATATTAACGTTGCCCTCCCCTTTTTTTTGTCCAGCTATAACACGTAAAATTAAGAGTACTAAATTAATTTGCTTGAATCTGCATAACTACAAAAAATCCATTACTGTCTGCACAAGTTCAAGTGACTGTACTGTCTAGACAGCAGATGCAAAACAATACCTCTGCAACTTGCTGATGGCAGCATCAGTTTGTCACAAAGGTGCAGAATAAAAGTAATTAATTAGTGTACTAAGTTGGAATGGGTTAGAGTAATATTGCAGTGGAGACACTGAAGAAATTACGAGATAAAATAAGTGACAAGCATGTTTATCATATAATTCGTTTTTATAGTATGTTCAAAAAAACTAGTGATTGTAAATTAGAAATTCTGAATGCAAAAATTGTGTGTGCAGTTACTAAGCAAGTGTGCTCTGTTTGACTGACGTACAAGCACAACTTAGAGGAAACACTGATCTTCAGCCTTTCTAGGAATAAACATGACTCAGCCATAGCTTCTGCAGTTAAAAATAAATAAATACATAAATGTACTTTTTCTATCAAGATATTACTTCTCAACTGTACAACTAAGACTAAAAATCTCAAATCTGTCCATTGAATACTGCTTACACAATATGAATAGTGCAGGGTAGATTAATATTATACAGAGAGCAATCTGATTAATCAGTGACCTCTCTTGCAGATCTACTTCAATCACTCTCATGAATGTTCAGTTTCTTTTCTATAGATACTTTTATGGACAATATTCTGTAGAAATAAGTTACCATCTTAGTCCCTTTTCTTCAAGACTAATAAGAAGATGAAGTCACTCAATATCTATTTACCATACAGCTCCATGTTTACCAAACCAACTTCTCTTTCATTCCATTCACTTCTGTTCTTTGGAACAGCCTCTCTTGATGTCTTCCCCAAAAACTTTAGCTGTTCAAGAAACTTGTTTGTTTCATCTTACCCACACACCACATGTGTGAGTTTGATACATAAAACAAATTCTCCTATCGGTTTCCAACTCAGTCTGGCAATTCAACTTATATCTGCTGAAACAAAATTAGAGCATCAACGTCTAATGAAAAATAGGCAACAAAAATTTCCTTATGAGCTCAAATGGTACTGTTTCACTACAGAACAAAGATGAATCCCAAAACTAAATGAACCATTCAAATCCTTTTCATTTATTTGTTACATATTTGTTGCCATTTGTGTAATGACCTATTGGTATGAAATAAAAAAATAAAATAAAAATTCAGATTAAGTGATACTATCAATGCTAGTTTGAATAAAACAAAGCATAACTACAGCCAACTCTTACTATGGCAAACACATATATTCACTAACTACTGAAAGTTCTAATCCACATCCTACAAAACTATAGGCACAATGAACTACACAATAACTATATCTGTAATCCCTATTATAATAGTTTCCCTAAAAGTATTTAAAAATTGATTAATTACTCTTTATGACTTACTGAGCAACAATACCAAAAAAGAAAGCAGAATTCTTAAGGAAGTGCTATCATTTCAATAAATAAAATACAGTGATCTCTCAATTATCCAACCTCCAAATAACTAATTCTTCAGTTAACCAACTAAATGGTTTAGTATGTCATCTGATTCCTAGAAAAGCATAACCATGCAATAATTAACCATAACCACAGTTAACTGAACTATTTATTGGTTAACCTCAGTTCACCAATTTCCCAAAATGATCAGATAACTGATAAATTATCCTAACCTTATACTATAGGTTATGACCTCTTCATTCAAAAGCAGAAACCATTTAAAAGGAATTTTAAGTGCATTTCAAATAGCAAATTATCATAATACTCGAGAAATTAGTATTTTTATTCCATATACTTTTACTGGTCATCAGCATTTAACTTCTGAATTTAAAAAGTTATTTATTTAGGTGCTTCAAATAATCTACAAAATGAGATTTATTTGAAGCAAAATTTAAAAGGAAGAAATATAGACTAAGATCATCATCATCATCATTTATTTACAATTTTACAATTATAAATAGGGAAACCAATCAAAACAAAATAAGTAGTCTGTGTACACTAAGATAAGACTTGTGGTTGTTATTACGTGAAGGAAAACCAGGCTTCTCTGTCATATGCTAATTGACGGATCTCTGATGTAGATAGTTGGGGGAAACGGAGAATATTACTATTGTATTTCCAATATGGAGTTCAGGGTCTGCCTCTTTTTCCATCTGTAGGGGCGTAGAGGACCAGAGCATCAAAGGGTACAGAGGGTGGATGTTCAAGTTGGTGGCAGAGCCATTTTATTTGGTTTCTTTGAACAGTGCTGACTAGAGGATCTTGCTGGGTTTCATCTAATATAGTAGACTTGGGAATGTGGTCTTCCCAGGAGTAATCCAGGCGGCTCATCATCACCAGTGACCAATATTATAAATAGTTCCAAAGCTATTTATAATATTGGTCACTGCTCTTGTTGAGATGTTCCAGGTCTGGGAGCCGTACAGAAAGATAGACTGGCTGGTGCACTTATAAAGACGAATCTTCGTCTCCTTTGAAATGAAGCTTGGCTTCCATATATTAAGACTTCTGTGGAACTGCAGTGCTGTTTTCTTTTTTTAATGTCTGTTAAGGAATCTGAGATGTGTGATTCAAGGTATACAAAGTCCTCTACTTCTTCAAGGTGATCGTTTTGATTTATATAGATGTGCCCATCTATCTGATGTTTTAATATCTGTGTTTTTTGGGAGTTTATTTTTAGTGCAAATATTCTGCGGTTCTCCTAAGGCTGTTTAAGTAGTTTTGGGCATCTGTAATGTTGGAGTCAATGAGAACTATATCATCTGCAGAGCTCAGGTCTTCAAGGTGCATCTGTATATAATACAGATGGATTTGAAGAAAAATATCTACACGTTTTGCTGTCAAATAGTCATCTGATGGTAGCATCATCAAGATAAAGGCTAGAAACCAAATATGAAAACAAACTCTGAAGACTTACAAAAACAGAGAGCAGAGTCATACATAAGACAGACATACATACCTGGCACATGTGCATATGCAATCCACTGTTTTACTCTCAGAGTAGGAGAGATCTGACGTATTATAACAAATGGATGAGTAACTTAACATCCTTCAGAATGTGATCTTGGCCAAGCAAGCACATAACCTCACTATACTTACTGAAGAAATGGGACAGGTGAATTTTTTGAGATATGGCAACAAAGAGGTTAATCAATTTCATGGTATTCTGTAAAGATATGGGCAGAAAGACCTAACCTATCCATGTGTGTGCGTGCGTGTGCACACACACACACACAATACTGCTTACTTTCTTCTACTTTCTGACACAGATCTTAATCTTACAGACACCAGAATATTTTTGGATAGAAACACTGCCCACATTCTCTTACCATCTCCAAAAGACAGTGAAGTGTGCACTGGTTTAAAGATTCCAATGCCAATATCTCACAGCAGAGAAGCTATATATTAGGGGAACCTCCTCCCCAGGCATATGGTAAAGAGGTGATATTTAACATGAAATAGATGGTGTTTTTCCTTTAACTCCTATGAAAGAAAATTTAAACAAGTAATCCCAATATCTCACTCCAGTATGCATGTAACATTATATATTTCTGAATGAAAAGCATACACAGTATCAAACCAACAGGTTTGTGAGCTTGAATTACAGTACTGGCACGGATGTTTGTAAATGTCTCTGGGGCCATCCATCACATACTTCAATTTTTTTTAAAAAAAAGGTGAGTATCCAATGGGTTTCAAACCAATGAAGATCCTTTAAAATTTTGTATGATCTCCAAAAGACAATATTCCATTTCTAAAACACCCCGGTGTATACAAAATCTTTTACTCACGCAGAAATACATATACTGGTTTATGCTGGAAAAAACTTTGCTATCTGAAAAAAAAAAAAAAAAATGAAACCTCAGAGATATCAAACACAAAAAAAGGGGATAAATTAGGCCTGGTGCCTTACCCAAAAAACAATCTCCTCCTCTTATTATGAACTTTCAAAAAATCAAATGAAATTACATACTATGAATGCAAAGTTCCCTAACATTGTAGGATATCTCTATTAAAAGATATTTAAGTGAATTAAAGTTAAGAAATTAGTAATAAAGTAATTTATAGTTATTTAAACATGTTTTTTTGTGTCATGATCAAGAAGTTATGCAATGTTATTCTTATCTTTAAATTAAAGATGCCAAGAAATTATATTCCTGGTTTCATCCTTTATCCAAGTGTAAGCAAATAAGTGGCCTAAGTTGTGAAGTAACTTCATGACTGGACTACTTGTATATAGAGGTTAATGACTTCACATCAATTGCCTTAGTATCCCATAATGCAACATGCATATATTTACAGACATGTATAATGCTGTGCATTATGGGAAGGACCACTACCCAGACCGGTTTTAACCTTTATTGAGGTGAAAAAGTAAAGGAGAGCTTTACAGGCTTCAGGTAGTTAGTACAGAGGTGCAAGAGTATTAGAAGAAAGAAAAGACAGACAGATAATATGAGAGATAGAGAAGAAGACCTTAGCTATTTTAATATTATCATATAACCAAAGGCTGTCAGTTTTCCTTTTTCACCAGTTTCATGCAAATCTTCTTCTTCTTCTTCTTCTTCTTCTACGCGTTATTCCTGCTTCCTATGCAGGGTCCGCGTGTTACTTTTAGATGCAACTTCTTGTTAGTACTACTCCCAACCGACCCGTCGCCTGGTCTGCCGCTGGGGGGGGGGATATATTTTTGACTGTAGGGGCGTATGTTCACGGGGCCGGTTTGCTTGTTTGCGGGATGAAAAACGCCAGATAAACTGGCGGAAAAAACCCTACTGACCGCGCCCAAGACCGGCTAACTTGGCTATGCCTGAGGAAGATCCTCAACTAGTTTCATGCAAATGAACAACCAAAATACCAATTGAAATTAAAGCGCAAAGATGACTGATACCCAGGTGGTTAGCCTTATCTGAGTTAACCAACCACCTTGAATTGACCTTCTCTGTCTTGGATTGCTCTCCAGTCATCCTTGCAACTCACCATAAGACTACACTGAACTAAGAGAATGGAACCATTTAAAAAGCTTCTCATAGTAAAAATAGACAGAATTTTATCTCCCCCTGATGAATATTGCATAATGTGGGTGGCCTACACCACCTAGCCAAAAATTTGATATCTCCTAGAATACTTCTTTCTAAATACAAAAATCGTCTGACTGGACAATAAAATTTTCACAATACAATATTCTAAACTATTTGTATGTCATATTGCTGGTTTTCAATCCATGTTTCTTTCTAATCTTCCATAAATGGTATTTTAATTCATTAATTATAAAAATGAAGTCTCTTCCCATTGCTGATAGGTGGTGGGTATTGTCAAAAAAAAAAAAAAAAAAAATTGTTCTGTTGTAAGTAATGGAATGCCCAACACATTACATAATCTGTTCCAAATAGGCAGGACAAGAGAGCAGTGGTTAAATGCATGTTTCCAATCAGTAACTGATATCAAAGATTGGATCTCCGATGTTAAAGTACGAGGGTGGTCTGAAACATTTTTGGCCTAAGAATGAAAAAACAAATTTATCATTTCAAAATTATTTTTATTTTTCAACATAATCTCCCTTAACACTAATACATTTATACCAATGATGCTCCACCACCATTATCCCATCCTTGTAGTGGTTCTCAGTAAGATCTGAGAACCACTACAAGAAAAAGCAAGGAAGGGTTTTAGTTTTGGGAAGAAATAGAAATCAGAGCCAAATCTGAGGAATATGGTGGATGTTCCAATAATTCATAGTGCAGATTCCTTAATTTTCCCATTGCCAAAACACTTTTGTGGGCAATTTTTTTCTTCTGCAAATCGGGTCTCGTCTCATGAATTTTTTCGTCTAGTCTGGTTAAAAGATCGGAATAATATTCCCCAGTTATTGTTTTACCCTTTTCAAGATAATTAATAAACAAAATGCCTTTAGCATCCCAAAACACTGATGCCATGACCTTTCCTGCTAATGGAACCGACTTTGTCTTCTTTGGCACTGAACAACCAACTTCTGTCCACTGTTTTGACTGCTGTTTGGATTCTGGTGTGTAATGGTGAATCCAAGTCTCATCCATAGTAATAAATCGACTCACAAAATCAGTTTTATTCTTATTAAAACGTTCCAAGCATTGTTCAGAGATTTTCATGTGAGTGCGTTTTTGATCTGCTGTGAGCAAGCATGGCACCCATCTTGCACAAAGCTTTCTCATTTGCAATTCTTCATGCAAAATATATCCTACAGATTCTTTTGAACTTCCTATAGTCTCAGCAATTTCACAAACTTTGACTCGCCGGTCATCCAATACCATATCGTGGACTTGATTAATGATTTCTGGTGGTGTTACACTTTTTGGATGTCCTTCATGTGGATCAAGGCTGGTACGGCCACGCTTAAACTCAGCAGCCCATTTCTTAATTGTCGAAAACAAAGGAGAAGAGCACCCATAAACTTTTATGAACTTCAAATGAATTTCTTTTGGCATTAAACTTTCTTTTACGAAGAATTTTATAACAGCATGATACTCAATTTCATCCATTTCAAGGGATACAGACAACACTTTTGCTTCAGACAGCTGTATAAAACAAACTACTTGATAGATTGACTTACAATTTCACATGGATGCTTATGACAGATGTACCAACTTAGAAAAAAAAAACCTTGCCATATAGTGTTGCCATCTATGGTTTAGGCTGAGAACTTCAGACCACCCTTGCACTTCCATCTGATTTTATTGACTGGAAGGCCATATGCAATTCTCCAAGCAAGATCTCTCCTGTTAGAGTACCCTTGGAACTTCATCAGTGGAAGCGAGACCAAGAAGTGATGCCAAGGTTGAAGTAATGCAAAAATCATATTTCCATATACAAGTAGTCAAAAGGTGTGATTACTCTGCATTTCTTCAAACTTGAAAATACTGTGAAATAGAGATAGATGTTAAAACGTTTTTTCACTTGGTTATACTATAAATTAAAGATGCCAAGAAATTATATTCTTGGTCTCATCCTTTATCCAAGTATAAGCAAACTTTTCAATATTGAAAAATTTTCAATATTCTTATATTTAATTACTAGTATTGCTTATATATAAAAGAAATTTATTAAAATTAGTTATTAGAGCTTAATTGTGATTTTGTAAGAGCTGTCAGAGGTTTTGTAATGTTTGTGCTGTTTGTATGTAAACATAACATTGTTTACATGTCAATAGTGAAAGTTATCACTGTAATTCACAGTGCACGAACATAATTAAGTGAAATTACCTCAGTGCATAAAAGGTTAAGAAAAGAATTTTATAAATTCTGGCTGTTTCATTCTGAAATTATAATTAAATCAAGAAACACAGTAGGAAAAAACTGTGAGGTTTCTGTCTTCGATATATGAACACTAGACAGAAATAAGAAAAGTTAGAAATAGAAGACTGAGGATATCCTTGTTATAAGATAAGTGTGAAGTTTTTGTAGTCATTAATCCACATAGGATTTATTTCAGATGAACCTGAAAGGAACTTTGATTTCTAGTTCATAGAATGGGTGAAGTAAAGTTTGTTTTACTTAGAATTCTCAGGCTGACAAGCGATTTCTAACTTGGCATATTTCAGTTATTTCTTTATAAGGTTTTAAGAAGAAAGTTGTGACTTTTCCATAGAAAGGTAATTCATTTTAAAGTGATGATATAATTTTTAGATGTTTATTTAATAGAGTTTGCTGCTACTTTCATATAGAAGTGCATAGTGCATTGGATGAAGCCAAGATATGTTTTCTTCAGTGTTCTCTGATTGAAGATGCAAGAAGAATTTTATGTTACTGTCATACAGAGAGCAGTTTTGTGTTAGTCTTTCTCCTGTATAAAATCAAGACAGAATAAAGGTTCTATAGGAGGCAAGAGACTTGGGTTACAGGAGTTTTGTCCATATAGGATAATATCTTTCAGTTTATGTGAAAGGAAGTTATGTATGCTTAAATAGTTGATTTGATGTTGTACAGATTTGTGTTATTTGCAAATTAAAGATTTTTAATATTGGTTAATGTGTTTGAAGACTCAATCTCTTAATGGATTCACGTGTGCAAGCTAGATATGTAGTCTATTTTTTTTTTTTTTTTTTTTTTTTTTTTAATTTGGAATTTAAGAGCTTAAAAACCACTGAGGGTGCATGTGAGTGAGGGAAGAAAGTAAAAATATACCCTCCCCTTCCCACACACACACACACGGCATATCTGATATGATATATAGAAGTCTCATACAGTGCAGCACACCAGACCTTCGCTACGCTAGACCATCTAAAAGCTATGCATAACAATGATTGTACACCTAACATGCTGAATGCATGTGGTTAATCTATACCGACATTAGTGAAACCTGGTTAAAGCACTTAATAAAACAGTGACCTAGTGTAATTTTCATTTAGTTATTCGACTTCTTTGTATTTTTCTCTTTGAAAAATAAAACTGGTTATAATAAACTATAAATCATGCATTTACCTCTAATGCTTTTAGATATAAGCGTGTTGCTTCTTCAATAAATCCCTGCTCCCGCTTGATGTTTGCTAGATTATTGAGGGAATCTGCATGTGTCGGACATAGTCTAAGGGCTGTATTATAACATTCTTCTGCTTCTTGAACTAATCCTTTTTCTTTTAATGCATTAGCAAGGTTACAGTATGCATCAGGAAAATTGGGTTGCAATTCAATAGCTCGTCGATAGGTATCGATTGCCAAATCAATTAACCTGAAATACATAAGCAGAAACACAACAATAAGTCTTAGACACATTTTTAATATGTACAATGACACTACCTTAAACATCAATAAATCAATTCATTTTTTAATTAAATATTTCAAAATATTTAAACAAAATTTCAAAACTACACTTCTTAGTCCATATTTTTGAATGTCCTAAGAAACTGCACTGAAAGATTTCTAAATTGACATCTTCTTATATTCCACTTTGGAAAAGAAACACCCTTAAAGCACTTTGCATTTACTTCTAAGTTTAGATTTCTTTCTTTCCATCATTTATAAAGTTAAATGATGGATTCTTCATAATCATATGAATGTAATTTAGTAACTTAGATTAGGTGGAAGATGAATTTCATCGCTCAGTGTGAGATCACCACCCTGCTTATCAGTGGCCAGAAGTGGCTTGAAAAGTTCCATATTTAGTCTCTAAAACAGTTTAGAGACTAGGTAAAAAAATTAATAAAAAATATAAAATCAATAAAATGAAAAAAAAATCTTTAGCTCACCCACAATATGAATGTACTATAGGTTTACAAATAAACCTTTCATGGGTGGGACCAACATAAAAATACAAAACTAACATTAATAAAATAATTTGTCCAAAATAATAACTAATTTGATATTGTTACTATATTCAAAAATTCATATCTTATTTAAGACAATTTACCTGTCTTCTGTCAAATCTTTAAATTTTAATCCAACTTTGCTTTTCCTGCATCTATTATCACTGGGTCCTATCAATGCTGCATGTATTATGATTTAACCTCCCTTAATTACCATCAAGCAAACTGTCCCCACCCCCCTTGCACATATGCACAACTTCTCACACTTGTTCTTGAGTTCCTGTATGTTTTTTTTTTTAAACCTACAATAATGGTTTATCATAAAAATTACAACTTACATTTTCGATAGATTTAATAGTTTGTTAATCGAAATGGCTTCAAGCTATAGTCAGCTGAAATTTGTTTTCTAGTGCTTCACAAATGTTTATTTAAGAATATAATCATGGGAAATTTAAATTTACAAGTGTTTAGCAATTATAGGGTGAAGGCTCATGATTTTTCAGCTTATAAATCCTATTAATGCATAATTAATACTTTATATGTCTAATGGGTCTGTTTCCAATTTTTTTTTTCCTTTGGTAATATTTATATAAATGAGTCTGCAGTTCATTTCTGATAGCTACTTGACTTTTGATTATTGTTCAAACTTTTGTACATATTTCTCTTTAAAATGACATACACCCTTTTTGCTCTGCTTCTGAACCAGACTGAATATCAACAACAATGATTTGTAATCACGTATTTTCCATGGTCTTCCAAGCAGATATTGACTGATTTTCCAATCTATCCATAGTAGCCCAAAATTCAGAAACAAGGACCCTTTAACACATCAGGAACAGAGAAAAATAAGTTGTTCATAGGAGAATGAATAAGGACACCCACTTTCAAGTGGAGCTTTGATAGCAGTGCAGAGGTTTTATTTTTCAGAAGTGTGGCTATTTTTACTCATACACCTTGTGCATAAGGAACAGTAATTGCATTACTATAATCTGTCTGTTGAGAAGGTCAAGTATTTTGCTAATTCAATTGAAAATGCATCCATTAGACAGTTAAGTTCAGCTGTGAGATGTCTCATTAACACAGAGTTTGATGGTTATGTTAATTTGTTTTAATAATACATTGCTGGGAGTAATAAGCTTATCAATATTCTGCCCATGTAAGTTTTCTGTATACCATAAAAGGTTATTATTTTGAAGCATTGCTGTTACGCTATCTAAAAAAAGGATAAAATATTAATAATTTCTTTTACCACAGTAAAACAAAATTACTGGTTGTTGACTACTGGGAAAGAGAAATGTGTTTAAGCTATGAGGCTAAACTGAATGTCAATCTACTAGACACTACACATACAATCAAACAGAGAAGACCAATATTTCCATGTAGCAAATTCAAATGTGGCTTTTTTTAAAAAAAAAAAAAGATTCTGCAGCTGCTCTTAAACAACCTAATTTAAATAAGTAATGGGTAAAACATCTCAAAATATGAGGAACTAATTTTTGGGTCTCCTGAGTTACGACATATGCTTCCTGCTATCCTAGAGAATGTATCCTTCCTAGCTATGACTAGACTTCAGTCTACTAAATTTCACTTTTTTTGTTGCATGTGATACAATTTATATTATACTCTGAAGACATGTCTGTGACAGACTAAACACTGGAAGAATTAAACTGTTTAATTCATTCTATTAAAATTCCAACATAACTTCTAAAACCAGCACCTAAGTCTAAATACATGCTAGTTAATACAACTTATTTTTGGGTATTCTTGCCACATGAATTATCCACATCTTTATGTTGGAACATTGTGTTACTAATGACTAGTTCATGTCCTGAGCAGAAATCCAGCATGTTTTTACCATTATTAGCTTTGATCTTTTCACCAAATTTGCCAAAAAGATTTCTCCATATCCAGAATTCATTTCCTAATCTATTGTTTAGGAAATGAATATCATGAGCATCATAAGCACAAACAAATCTCATTGTTCTTCCCATTTTGAAATTATCATCATTGAAGAAATTTATCTCGAATGGTAGTTAGGGTGAAATAGCAATCCTTTCCAAAAATAAAGGGATCTCTAAAATTTGCTGTTTTCCTTTAATCTCCCCTGTGTAAGTGACCCAAGCAATCAAAAATGTGTAAGCAAAACTAATGTCAAATTTCTTCCAGTATCTTCATTTTTGATATGGTACTAATAATATGTTCCCTTTCTCCATTTTGCTAGAGCACTGCACTAACATCAGTCCTTTGGTTGGAAAGGCCTGGGTCTGAATCATGATCCGGGACAAGGAACCTTCACAAATGCTTTTCAACTTCAAGATGAATTAGATGGCTTTAGGCTAAATGGCCAGAGAACACATACAATTAATCCAGATAATACACTGGCTTTTTTATAGCCTTACTTGCTTCATAATTTTAACAAACACAATCGATCTTGCTAGCTTAGTGTTTTGAATAAATTATCTCATTTCATAAAAATTTATTCAAATGTTTTCCAATTATGCCAGCCTTATTTTAATTATCTATTTCCATATTTATTATTAATTTGTTATCAGTACAATATGTAAGTGGTAAGGTGTTACTGCTGTAGTTCACTATTAAGAACAAGATTATGCAAATTAACAATCACTCTTTTCACTGTTAATTTTAATAAATCCATTCATTTCATAAAGACTATTTTTCCAAATAAAGTCTATTTGGGGAAAAAATTAACAATCTGCATGAAGTAAATAAATGAATTTAATATTATCCATTTGGATATCAAGCTTAAAATCATTTTCCTCAGCATAGAGATGCTCGATGGCTTGGCTTTAGGTTTCTTGGAAACCTAATTAATGCTCTGATAAGAGTTAATACTATCTGCATAGTATATTATGGCTATCAAATGCAGGTGTTCTTGCTAGTTTGCCTGTTCAGGAGGAAAGAAAAATCATGCTTTCCTTGTGGTACCTTCTCTCATATATACTGAGATTGACACAAATAAGATACTCCTGTCATTTTTATTTTAAATTATATTTCTTGGTCTCTTTAATACATTCATGCAATACTTTTAATTCTAATGTTTTATTTCCTTTGCATTAAGTAGCTCAATGACTGCACTACTCCAATATGGGATTTATCTACTGTTTCTGAAATTATGCAGCCACTGTAAAACCATTATACCTCCCATATTTAAATATCTCAGCAAGGTTAACATATCAAGCCCTACATGCACACACAAATGTTGCATTTGAGCACGTAGCTAAGGGGAAAAAAAAAAAAAAAGAACTCACCAATGTGTTGCTTCAACAGCTAATCTTAAGTCTTCCTCACTGCTTCCCTTGGCAGAAAAATGCATTCTAAAGAAAAGAAAGAGATTGAATTGAAAGAGAAGTGTGGTGGGTTGGAAGCAGGACAGTAAATGGATATCAGCAGCTGTTCATGTTGTTAGTCCTGAAAGAGTAGAGAAATTATGATAGCTAGTTTTACAAAAACACTGTCCAAGAAAATACCTACAGAAGAGGCATAAGGCAGAAATAGAATAGTATAAGATAGTGACTGGAATAAATCTGTGACAGAAGAGTCAATCTTCTTGCCCTCTTCTGGTTATCATCAAGCATTCCTAGGGAGAATTTTTTACTTGCCAGAAATAAGACACGACTGAGTTGTGGTAGGTATAAACTAATGAGGTTATCCTTGCCCTCCCCCTTCTCCCAAAAGAATTTAATAAATAAAAATAGCATGGAGACCAGAATTTAAAGAAGCTTTAAATGATTGAACAATACAAAGTTTGTAAAATATCAAATAATGGAATAGAGTGTACTGCCATCAAAGCTAGTAGGTGTGTGCTAGACACATCCAAGAAATATCAAGAATGACTATGCAAGTTTCTCTAAAAACTTTTTATAGGATGTGTTCAAGGGTGGGAGAAGGTTGGTTAGGAGATCTGCTGTAGATTAACTAATTGGTGGAATGCTGATAATATTTTGTTTATTTGGATTCAGGTAAGGGGGAAATGGAATGATGCTATGATGGCAACTTCTCTCTCCTTTTCTTTATTTTTGGATAGACTGAAACAAAAGCTGCTGTTAAGTAGGTACCTGAAGTATAACAGCTTAAAGAGAGCAAATGTGGAGCAGAAACATCTGGACAGAATTGGCACCTGAGATATTATGGATTTTGAAGGATCAGTGGAGATACAAAGCAAGCTATTCTTAATATGAGATGATTTGCTTAGATGTCTATATGACTTAGATCATAGGTGGCCAACAGCAGGCCCGTGGGCCGCATGCAGCACGTAATAACGTGATTTTGTGCGGCCCACGGTAGGATAAAAACTATATTAAATATATTAAATTATATGTATTATCACTTTAGCTATTAGTTTCGACCGCAAATTTTCTGATTGATATACTAGTTATATTCATTATTTCTGATGATGGAAACAATTTATATTCTCAACAGGGAATCAAAATTGCTTTAAAAAGATTACTCAATTTATAAAATTTACTGCTTCTCTGTGCGAGTTGTAGTAGTGGGAGATTTCTATGTGCTCCAGAGTAACGCATCATTGAAAGTCACTTGCTCTGCTCTGGTTACAGTGATCAGCTTCAGAGACTCAGTTTCACAGTTAATAGTGTTATTGTTGCAGTTTTTGTCCCCTGGTCAGTTATTTCAGCTTTCGTGCACTACGAGTAAGAAAAGTAAGATCTGTGAAGAAAAAAGATCATTTCAGAAGAAATGGGAAAATGAATTATAAACAATAACGACAACAAACCACAGTGCCTTATGTGGTTGCAAGTGCCTGTGCACAAGGAATATAACCTCAAATGCCACCATATACAGCACCATGCCGCTAAATACCAAGAATACGTTGGACAAGTACGTACTAAAATTGTAATTTGAAGAGAAAGGTTAGTGCTCAGAAATCTATTTTTACTAAACCAATATCAATACAAAAAAGCTCACTCTTGGTATCATTTGTTGTAAGTGCAGAGATAGCAAAAGCAAAAAAAATCATTATCCGATGGTGAATTTGTAAAACACTGTTCTGTGAAAATGGCACATGCATTTGGGGAAGATAAAATTGCCAGTGAGTTTGAAAGCATCCCACTATCAAAACAAACTGCAACAAAAAGAGTTGAGGAAATAGGTTCTCACATATTAAATAAATTAAAAAGTGTTAATTACAGATTCAGCTTACTTCTCATTTGCTCTGGATGAATCAACTGACATAACAGATACGGCTCAACTTCTAATTTTCATTCAAACTATTTCCAAAGAATTTGTTATTAATGAAGAGCTACTAGCATTAGAGTCATTGCATAATGCAGCCAAAGGTCAAGACATTTATGATGCAGTTATGAAGGTTGTAAATGGTACTGGTGACATCAACAATCTCACAGCTATTGTGACAGATGGTGCCAAATCAATGCGTGGTACTCAAACAGGCTTAGTAGGCATACTAAGGAAGGCTGGAATCAATTGCCCTGTGCTGCACTGCATTATACATCAGGAGGCTCTGTATGGTAAAATTCTGGGGATAGAGGATGTTATGAAAACTGTAATGAAGTGTGTGAATCTAATTAAGGGCCGAAATCGGGCCTTGACACACCGCAAGTTTCTTTCTTTTCTAACAGAAATGGAGGCAGAATATGACGATTTAGTGTTGTACACAGAAGTATGTTGGCTAAACAGAGGGAACTGTTCGAAACAGATTTTTGCTTTCAGAAAGGAAATAAAACAGTTTTTAGAGGAACACGAGAAGACAAACAAAGAACAAAACAATGTGATCCTCATTTTAACAGCTTACTCGCCTTTCTAACAGACATCACACCCCACATGAACTCAAAGTGAAGTTACAGGGATGTAACCAAACAATCTCAGATTTAGTTAGACACCTCGATGAGTTCATAAGTCGACTGAAGGTTTTTAAATTCATCCTAGTCAGAGGAAACTTGGTACATTTCCCTTCCTGCAGGGAGTTGACGGAGGAGAGCCATGACACTGACTTTAAGTTTTCCGTTCCAATGTTATACCAACTTTGGGATCAACTCAGTAAGCAATTTTCGAACTTCAGTGACATGCGGCCACAACTGACATAATTTAACGATCCAATGAAATTCAATGGGTTGCTTAAGGGTCAAAGCTGTCTAACTGAGAGGAGACCTCCACATAGCCTTTAAAGGAATGCGGAGAACCGACCAGGGCTTCTGACTTAATGTCCAATCCTCACCTTCTCATGGTGCACCCTGTTGGGTATCAACCTGGATGCTGAACAAACAAGGATGGGCTGGCAATTTGGGATTTAGCCGACCAAATTGTATTCTTATTGGTTAAACCAAAATAAAAAATGATGGTACAACATGACAGAATTTCATGCTGGCTGGGACGTCACCTGGTTAAACAAGCCCCCCCCGCCCCAAGCAAATTCCTCAACTAATAAAAGGTCCATCTAAATTCCAACAGCATCAATGATGTGCTAAAGGAAATTCATTATAACAAAAACTATTTTTCTGGTCTTAACGAGTTCACTACAGTGAGAGTCGACTATACTAGGATATTTGTCCTAAGAAGTTATTCTTCTTTCTTTACCATCAAGCAGGTTTGATGTGTCACATTCCTGAATGATTTTCCCATATTTTTAACTGACACACAAATCTGCTCAATTTCTATGCAAATGATTTTTTCTACTGGCATGAATTGAAATTTATGCTCCTCTACTGTTTTCATATCATTTTAAAGGACAATTTATACAAATCTAGCATTTGCAGCAGTGAAGTGAATTCTCTGTGGAGAACCAGTTGTGTGTTGTATATATATCTTAAAATTCACAAGGTAACAACACAAGAAAAGGATGAATACATTTTATTAAAAAGTCATATATTTCGATCTGAAATTTACAGATCATAGTAGCATTAGGTAATAGAATACAAAGTAGAACTAGAACAATGGACAAATTTAAAACAGGAGTCACATGATGTTATACATAAAACAGCACAGAGCAAAAACTGAGGAAACATACTATATTAGAATGTTTCCTCAGCTTTATAGTATTATCAACAATTGCTTAATTGTATTATTAATTATTTAAAAAACTAATGCATTAGAATAAGACTCCCATATTTTTGAAAGTGAGAGGCAGTCATTAAACACTACTAGTCAAGCATCTTTTGGGCACAACCCATTATATGTAGAGTTGAAATAAAGATATCTTGTGGGAAAAACTTATTCTGAAAGATTATGCAACTCAGTAGATGACGACAAAGCAGAACAGCTAATAAAGAAGGTTTGCTGCTAGCTTCTAATACGTTATAATGGTAATATGTGGTGAAGTGCTAAATGAGGAACTACTGTATTATCATCTCTATTAGCAAAAAACACATCAATTCAGTATAATGTGAATATTATAGTTTTATTTCAATTTCTTTATAATGAAGTTACTTACCCTTGTTCATAGTACACACAAGCAAGATTGCCATGAACTACTGCATTATTTGGACTAAGGTTCAGAGCTCTCAGGTATGCTGCCACAGCCCTTGAAAAATACAGAACATAATACTGTTCAAAGCCACAATGCACAATTTAATTTGCATACTAAAGAGATTTTTTTAAAAGCAAGAGAAGGCTAATATGTTGACGATTAGGAAGAAACTTTTTAGCAGTATAAATGCACCAGGAATGTTAGGTTATTTAATGTTTCATCTGTTAAGTTTTCATCTCATTTACCCTTATTCATAGTATATGAACAAGCAAGATTGCCATGAATTACTGCATAAGGTAAAAGAAAAAGTATACATTTTTTTAAATATGTGGAAAGTTTGTTATTACAGTGAATTTTTTTCCCCAACAGCATTACAAAAGAAAGGATCTAGATTTAAATTTCAACTTGAGTTTTGGCATTAAACTTGTTTTTCTTCTGGAAATCATCATTCTGCCTTTGTGTACATACAAAGCCAGAATTTCAAAACTATAAACAACAATCACCAGTCTAGTTGGCTAAGTGCATAATACAGAAAAATGCCAAGAATTGATCTGACCAACAAATGACTAAAATTTCAAGATCTTTAAACAAAGATGATTTTTGAAGCCTTGTTTGAATGGGTACATTCAAACTCCCACAGTATACCCACCATAAACAATCTTTCTTGCATAATAAGCAAGAAAGATTGCTTATTATGGTGTCTTCTATAGTGAGATGTGCACGTACACACACATACACACACTGCTTGGAAAGAAGTCAATATACACCATAGTAAGAGGAACAAACAATTATGGAGCTCACATTAAGAAGATGCAGGAACTTCTTTCACTGCAGTGGCTGCAGCAATCCTATAGGGCATACTTTCCACAAGTAAATGATAGCGATTGTTCGGAATTTTGGACATCTTCCTGTACACATGTAATGAGGACCTGGAGTGTTGTGTGGCAGACCTCCCGTGAACTCATCCGATGCTCCAGTTCATTCCACAGATGTTCAATAGGGTTGAAATCAGGGCTCTGTGGAGGGCAGTGAAGTGTGGTGACATTCATATCCACAAAGCATGCAGTTATGGCAGCCTTATGACATGGTGCATTGTCTTGCTGAAAGAGACAATGGTCAGTTCCATAGAAATGCCACAAAGTAGGAAGCATTTCATTGTCGAATGTACAGATATCTCTCAAAGTTGAATGTTTGTGGCAACACAAACATAAGTCCAAGACAGGACCATACCCATCACACTGCCAACTCGGAATTTAATAGCTGGGGTTATGTATTCTGTAAGAGACATCCACCACACTCACACCCATCTGCTTGCTAGTATGATTTATCCAAGCATAATTGGTTCTACCATGGAAATCCATGTTTGTGAGCCTCGGTTTTTGAATGTTTTTGTGCAGATTCATGTGCCGATCAATGCCAGTATTCAATTTCATATTCAACGTGTCAACGAATGGTTCTTTTTACATATTATCCTTCATAGCATCCTATGATCACATTCAGTGAGTGAGCACAGTTGACTTCCTGTGCTTCCATCTCAATATGTCCATAAACGGTCGCTAGGTGTCGCACGGATTAGATCGTCGGCTTGTCGAGAGCTCCTGAAAAGATCAGTATTATTTTGTGTTAACATTAGATATTTTACCAGAATTTTAAGTAGTATTGTTTGCTTTTTGTTTCTTGGTGTGTCTGTGCAATTTTTGCGTGTTTTCTGTTATTTTAACTATTATTTTTAAGAAAAGATAGCGTACACATGGCACCGATAAAGAAAAAAATGGCGGCCAGGTCGCCATGCTTGCTTAAGAGTTTTGATGTAAAAGAATTTATGCAATGTGCTGTCTGTGAGATGTATGCCTTGCGAAGAGCGGTAGGAGTCTGGTTAGAAAGTGATAGTGGAGTTAACATGTGTAGAAAGTGTAAAGAGAATGAGGACTTCAAGCGTGTTTCGTGTATCGAGACTGATATCGTTAACGGTAGTCAGAATGCAGAAAATGGCGGTGTACTAGAGAATTGCGTGGTAGTGCCAGATATGTGTGAGAGCGTCGCTGAAAGTGTAAATGAAGGTAGAAACACCGAAGGAATGGATGATTTGATCGATAATGAAAATGGTGAGATAAATGCGAGTAGCGAAATTGCCCGTTTAAATGGCGCGATACACAGAGCCAAACGACAACTGGAGCGTATGCAAAAATGTGTGTTGAACGTACCGACAAATAACCGGCGGAAGTCTGTGACGGCAAACAATAGAATGTACGTAAACGTCAATAAAGTGAAGGAGCGAGTGCTGTATGGGGATTCGCTATTAAGAGGCATAATAATTGAAAGTTTAACGAAGTTGTACCAGCCGGGTGCGAACATAAAGGACGTCAGCGAATCTATTCGACTGCAAAAACAGAGGGTGAAAGAGATGATAATAGTGGCAGGAACGAATGATTTGAAAGAGGACAAAATAGAAATGATAGAGGATGTGAGGGAGTTGTTTGAGGTAGCAAAAGAGAAGAGTGAGAGAGTTAGGATGGTGAGTATCTTACCGCGGTATGACAGCGAAGTGTTTAGAAGGAGGGCCATAATTGCCAATGACTTTATGCGTGGGTTATGCATGGAGAGTGGTGTGGAATTTGTGGATGTGTGGAATGAGTTCGATGGGCGAAAGGACTTATATAAGATGGATGGGTTACATTTGAATGGAGTTGGTGTACGGAGACTTGAAAGAGTGTTGATGAATGATGTGGAAGTGGATGTACAGACTCAGGGAAACTAGATTTATTAAGAGGGGGGGGAGTAGATATGCAGACTTTAGGGGGGGCAGTTAAGTGTATGAATGAGTATATTATGCCCGGGCGAGTACGACGGACAACAAATCAGAATGGGATAATTAGTATAAGGAATCAAAGTAGGGATGGGACAAATGGGCTTCTGAGATTCATGTACACTAATGCCAGGAGTATTAGGAACAAGAAGGAAGAGTTTTTGGCCATGGTTGGCACTTCCAGGCCACAGGTTGTCGGTATTAGTGAAACATGGCTGACAGAAGATGATAAAGCTAGTGGGATTGAATGCGATGGGTATAGCGTGTTCAGGAGTGACAGGGTGAATAAAAAGGGGGGAGGAGTGTTATTGATGATAGCTGATGAGCTTCAGCCAAGGAGTATAGAAGTTGAACTGCAGGATGGGGAAAAAAGCACATTTGAGGCTGTTTGGTGTGAGATACAATCTAGCAGAACAAAATATACAATTGGGTGCTGCTATAGACCGGGTGATGGAGTGGATGGTGGGAATAGTATGCATAAGCAAATAGAAGAAATGAATGGAAAGAGGGTAATTATTATGGGTGATTTCAATTATGGTAATATTGACTGGAAAGAGGAGAGGGCACATGGGAGGAAGGAATTGGATTTTATGCAGTTATTAAGGGACAACTATCTACGGCAACATGTATTGGAAAATACCAGGGGGCAGAGAGTGCTGGACCCAGTAATTGCAACTGAGAATGTGGCTGTAACGAACATGACCTTGTTGCCACCAATTGGTGAGAGTGACCATAAGGTCATGACTTGGGAGGTGGCTAAAGGAGTCGAATTTACAATTAAGACAGGGTATATGTGGAATTATCAGGCTGGTAAGTATGACAAGCTTAGGTGTGTGCTTGGCTCAATGCCATGGCATGTAAAACTGCAAGGGCTGGATGTTGATGGTGCATGGGAGGTGGTCAAGAACTGTTTGCAGGAGGCAATGGTTGACTGTATACCAAGAGTCCGAATAATAAATCAGGTAGGGGTTAAATGGATAAATAACACTATTAAGCTTGAGCTGCAAAAAAAGAAACAATTGTGGAGGGAATTTAAGGAGAAGGGTGACCATCAGGTGCATGAACAGTATAAAGCTCAGGCCAGGATGGTAACAAGGGTGGTAAGAAAAGCAAAAGCAGATTACGAAATTGGCCATGCAGGCTAAAGAGAATCCCAAACAGTTTTTTCAATATGTTGCAAGTAAAAGGAAAAATGCTCATGGTAGAATGATCTTAAAAAATGCTGAGGGTAGGGAGGTAACTGAATCAGTCGATGTTGTGGAATTACTGAGCGAGCACTTTGCAAGAGTATATCATCCAGGTGGTGGCCTTGCGGAAATGGAGGAACCAACAGCTTATACTGGAATTGTGATGAATGAGGTAGAGGTAACTAGTCTGTTACAGAACCTCAATGTCAATACATCTGTGGGATTGGATGGTATACCAGCTCGTGTTGTACGGGAAGCAGCTAAAGAATTGTCAGTACCCTTGACCATTTTGTTTAATTTGAGTCTCGGGTCTGGGTTAGTCCCGAGCTGGTGGAAAGAGGGGAAAATAGTTCCACTGCATAAAGGTGGTTCCAAGACTGCTGTAGTAAATTACCGACCGATTAGCATATCAGGAATCATTGTCAAGGTCTTAGAGAAAATAGTCAAGAGGAAAATACAAGATTGGATAGAAGAAAATGGGATACTGTATCGGGGACAGCATGGTTTTGTGAAGGGTAGGTCATGCCTCAGTAACTTGCTCACGTATTATAACACAGTGACGGCTGAACTGGATAAGGGTAATGGGTTTACGGTGATTCTACTGGACCTTGCCAAGGCCTTTGACAGGATTCCACATGAAATTCTAATCAGTAAATTGCAGCATATGGGAATGGACATAGGGTTGGTGAGATGGATAGGAGGGTGGTTGACGGAGAGATATCAGAGAGTGGTTTACTCGGGAGTAGAGTCCACAAGACGGCCTGTGACTAGTGGTGTGCCACAAGGATCTGTTCTTGGACCACTGCTGTTTAATTTGTTCATAAATGATATAGGAAAGGATCTGAGAGGAACAGTTCATTTGTTTGCGGATGATGCAAAGTTGGGTAGGGCAATAGTGAATGCAGATGACGTCAAAATTTTGCAGGATGATTTGGATAGATTGGAGGTCTGGGCTAGGGAGAATGGATGTCAATTTAATGTGGCAAAATGTAAGGTTATGCATTTTGGGGTGAAAAGATGGGAGGCAGTTTACTGCATTGGTGGAACCGTGCTCCAGGAAATTGATGAAGCACGAGATTTAGGAGTGTTGGTGGATAAGGAATTGAAATTTAGGGGACACATTGCAAAAGTGGCCAAATCAGCTCATCAAATCACTTGGTTGCTGAAGAATACATTGACAAGCAGAGACAAGCAGGTTATTGTTCCTCTGTATCGAGCCTTGATAAGACCTCATCTCGACTACTGTGCTCAGATTTGGTCACCTAGGTTTCTTCTTGATGGGGAGGAGGTGGAGAGGATCCAGAGGCGAGTGACCAAGATGATAGCAGGTCTGTGGAATGAACCGTATGAGAACAGGTTGAGGATTTGTGGGTTGCAAAAATTGGTTGATAGGCGGAGGAGGGGAGATATGATTGAGACATTCAAATTACTGAAGGGTTTCTATAAAATTAATTCAGAAGATATTTTTGAGAACAGGGCTGGTTGTGGGAGGACTAGGGGACATCCATGGAAACTGGGCAAAAGTGTGGTTAGTAAAGGTGTTAGAGCTGGGTTCTTTACTTTTAGAGTAGTGAATGAGTGGAATGCGCTCCCTGAGTCTGTGGTGGATGCTGTGACAGTGAATGAGTTTAAGGCGAGGTATGATAGATACTGTATGAATGTCGAATAGTTGTGATGAAAATGATTTGGGGCCTCCCTCGATGAGTCTAATGACTCCCTGGAGTTGCCCGTAATAATAATAATAATAATAATAATATGGTATCACTGATTGCTGACCTGGAATGATCCTGGAATGGTCCAATTTGTTGAAGAGATAAGCCTTCAACATGGCATCTTATCACAATTCCTCTTTCAAACTCCATCAGTTCCCTTCTCACAGCTATTTCACCCAGACACAGTTGCACTGACTTGAGAGCATCACATTCCTCCAATTTATACTGGTTACAAACACAACTTGTTACATGGTATGATGCACCTTGCCTGTGAGGGTGTCTGTTGGCTTCTTTCCAAGCAGTGTATATACATTACTTATAGACACACACACACACTGCATTTATGGGTGTATTGTTCAATTAGTAGTATTTATGCAGCAGCAGCCATAATGGAAAGGGGGGGGGGAGGAATGATAATGAATTGCATTCTAGAGAATGGAAGTATAGTGAAAGAAAAAATTAGTTAAACTTGCAAGCAGTGCAGAGCTGAGTTATAAGTGAAAGACAAAGGTTGGTTCAGATGTTTGCTAATAGGTTTACAGATTGCCAATTTGAGCTAAATAGGTGGAAATACTTGTGACAAAAGCAAGTAACAGAAATCAAGCAAATAAGATGAGCGTGAAATGAAAATGGTGAATTATTGCATGGTAATGAATATTTGGAATTAATGAGATTTAGTTCAAATGCAAGGACAAAAGTTTTCTTTGAAGATAAAGGAACTCAACATGCATATGCAAAGAACACAGGGTAAAGGTTGCTATTAAGTCAATCTTTAGTTCACAAAGAAAATATTTTGATGAATTAATGAGAATATAATTAAGTAAAAATTAATACAGTGAAACCAATGCTCAACAAATTATGCAAAATCCTCTTCATCAACCCCCCCCCCCCCCCCTCCGCAGCAAACACACGTTTTTTTTTAATGTCCCAAATAAGGCAACAGGAGTTTCATAAGTGATTACCGATGCATTTGTGTTTTCTTAAAGATTTTGTTTAGAAAGTTATGTTTATTAAACAAAAAAATGTTCTATTTTGTCCAGTCTGCAGCTACCATCAGCAAGTGGGCAAGCTATCTGTTGAGCCCTGAATGAACACTTACATTAAAAATTTATCTGCATAAAATTTAAAAATTTCAACCCGAATAACAAGGGCACCTTCAGTATGAATTCAAAAATTAAACAAAGCACAAATAATATAACAGATGAACCAACAATGATAATGTGTTAGTCCCATGAGAAAAAAAGAGTAGCATGTACTGAGTCAAGAATTCTTAGAAATCTTCTAGGGATTCTACCCCAAATGTTAGACTGCGTGGTTAGCCCAGTGGCTGTGCGCTTCGCAACCATATGCCTGGGGAAGGAGTGTCCTAGGTTTGATTCCCATCGGTGACGTGAGGAGCTGAAGGATCTTTCTCAGCCATAGCCAAGTTAGCCAGTCTTGGGCGTGGACAGCAGGGTTTCCCCCCCAGTTTATCCCGGGGTTCTTCATCCCGCAAAGCAGGCAAACCGGCTTGAGAACTCAACACGACAGGACATAGGATACACCGGGGCATAGGGCTGACCACCTTATCCTGTGAACGGTTTGAGGTCCGATGATTAATAAACCCTCGACACCGCAAGGTAAAAGAGGGTAAAAGGAAGATGAGATGAGATGTTAGACCAACATTCAATGGTGTGACTGAATTCGATTCGAAACAAAAACTAAATTCTAAACTACATGAACTGAAATGTAATAAATGGTTACCAAGTTTCAGATTAAAAACAAGACATCACTTACCTATCAAAAATACGTGCTTCTTTTAAAACATTTCCTAAATTTATGTAAGCATCAAGAAAATTTGGATCCAATGCCACAGCCTGCAATAATTGAAAGTGTCAATAGTAATTTTATTACTTTTTTTTTTTTTTAAATTCTAAACAGAAAAATTAACCAGAATGTACATACTTTTTCAAAATGATGAATAGCCAACCATATCTCTCCCTGTGCATTGAATACACATCCCAAGTTGCTCCATGCCACTGCAAAGGTGGGACAAGTTTCAATAGCTTTCAAGTAGCAAGCCTTCAAGTGAAAACAGGATGGTGCAGGAAAAATTCAGGGAAAAGGGAGAAAGGAAATAAAGAGAACATTAGAAACAAAATTTATTATTGTGGATATGCACAGCCAGTGTCCTGCTGGATAGGATAGTAGACGCAGCGCAAATCGCGCGCATCGCACATTTCTTCTTATGAGGAGGAGCATACAAGTATTGTTCATTTCAAATTTTTGTTAATGTAAAGCAATTAAAGTAATTGAAGCTCAATTATGAACTAATCAGTATTTCTCATTCCTCTTAAGATTACGCTACCGCTGCGCGCTAGCGCATTCGCAAAGAAAAGAGGAAACACTGGCTGTGGATTCTTAAAACTTAACATGCACAAAAGAAGGTTATATAGCTGCAATTTTTCTACTGTGTTGCATTTTAAATTTAAAAGTACCAGTAATTAATTAAACTTACGAGTTCCTATGTCCATTTCGAAAATCCTATAGCAGCTTTCCAATTTAAAAAAAAAAATGAGATGAACTGCTAATAAAACTGTGGAGAGAATCAGAATGCTGGAACTGACAGTGAAATTTGGAATTTCTTAATCATTTAAATGTTAAATGCAATCAGATTCAACCACAAATAGGACTGTCAGAAAAACTGATTTTTAAATATTTATTAACAGTTTAAATGTCCAGGTAACTGAAATTCCCAGCAAACCAAACTAATGCATTTGTTCATTACCACTGAGTCACATGAGTGACCGACGTACAGCAGAGTGGAGGGATGATCCAGGCAGCTCAGAACGTCATCCGGCAGTTATTTCAGTCTGTTCTGCAGTGAGAGTACACAATGCCCTACTAATACCACTAAAATCTTAGGGAGAAAAAGAAAAGCAATGATTAGCAGTGTAGTGACATCCAAGTTACAGTACACAGAGCTGAAATCAGCCTCCCTTCCTTGATTCTGGGGGGCCATTTTGTCTTTTTTTTTTTTTTTAGCATGCAAAAGCACACAAAACTACATAGATAGCAGTGATAATGGACATGGGATAATATTTAATTTTACATTATACAGCATTTTATCTAATCTGAGCTGAATAAACCATTTATCAACATAAAAAAAAAAAAAAAAAAAAAAAAACTTAAGTTATGAATTTCACATACACACTCAAAACGGAATAAAACACATTCTAACATCACTCGGACCATGTTCATTATTCTACTATTCCCATGTGGGAGGAATTTATATTTCCAGAAAAAGGAGAGAAGGCTGCTATATAATTCATTCAAATTTGGCTGTACCTTTTATTTTTGTTTTAATGCAGAATACATTTCGATTGTATTCTACATATGCTGTTTAAAATACTATTCATATTTATCAAAATTTATATTTTTATTTTATAATGTGGAACAGCCTGCTTTGAATGTAGTTATTTGCAGTTGTTGTTTTTTTCAACTGCATAAAAAGCTTAGTTTAATATTAAAATTTTAACTGTTAACTTTTAAAATTTAATTTTAAAATATAAAATTAATATACTAATATATATGAATATAAAAAGATAAACTATTTTAAACTTTCAAGATGCAGATTCATCTTAAGGTAATATGAACAAATTGGAGGATATTTTCAAAGGCAGTATTCTATATAAAATTAACCCCTCCCTTCATTATTTTGCATATAGCCTCACAAAAGGCCAAGTTCCTATCAGCAGTGCATGCTGCTATTTTCGCGCGCAAAGTTTGCAGCGCAAAACGCAGTGGCAGGCGCAGAGAAAAGGCATCTTAGAGCTTTGCAATTTTAATTATAATCAATAAGCAAATGCTTTTAATTTGAATACTACAGATGCTCTTTCTCCTCCATGGAAGCTCATGTTCTTTGGCATACAGAACCATGCAGCATCCATGGAAAAGCTAATAATGAGAATTTTGGATGAAACATGGACCAGAAGAAAAAAAAAGAAGCAAAAACTTCTAAAATTTTAGATCACCCAAAATCCTCTTGCAGAAATATATTTGAAGTTCTGTAATGAGCAGTTCACTATCCAAATGGACTAGACAGCCCACTGGTGAGGTGACTGAAACCAAGGTTATGGCTGAGTTGTGCATTCAAGCAACGTGGCCTCTTGGACTATTAATAGCAAACTGAATTTAAAGCCTGATTCCATACTGCCCTTGAAAAATATAGGATAAAGGAAAGAGAAAAACAAAGAAATCAGGTGCAAGAGAAGGAAAAAAGTCCATCATGGACAAGAAAAATTAAAGCACCAAAATTTTCATTAAACAAAAAATTTGATGGGTGAAAGTACATGATTGTAATATTGTTATGATGAAAAAAAAAAAATGTTTATAAATGAACAAAAGTAGAAAGAGCTGGAAGTAGGGAACATGTAGGAAGGGAGAATGGGTTAAAATAAACAACTCCAGGAGCTGGACACTCTCCTCCTACCTTTGCTTCATCTAATCTTCCTAATGCCTTCAGAAGGTTGCCTAGATCACTCCTCACACAGTAGAGATCCTGAAAGAGGAGAAAAAAATTGCCATTTCAATTTGCAAAATAAATTACAACTTACTTTCAGCAATAATGCTGTATTGTATAAGAAATAGCATTTGATAAAGCAAATAATGCAAAATAAATTTAAAAAAATAAAGAAAGAAAATAAATAACCAATATAACTGGCTCACTGTGTAATGAGCCAGTTATATTGGTGATGAGATTAACATAAGCCAAAAATAGCACAATAATGAAGGCTATTTAAAAAACATGTTCTCAATCATTTTCAAAATACATGTTCTCTTTTATTTTGAAATTCAAACAAATTATTGGAAAATTATTAAATGCACATACATAGTTTGAGATATCATGAGAATATAACAAGGAACAGTATCTGAGTTTCAAAAATCTGTAAATAGGACAAGCAATATATAATGTATATCTGAGTTGTAAGTCAGCATAAAGGATTAAATCAAGAATATAATTTCTTGGCATGTTTAATTTATGTAAGTCAACAGTTAGAAATGAAGGAGATGCTGCATAACAGTATGATTTTAAATGAGATGTGAGATAGGGTGCACATAATGTAATCCACACAAATTATGAATAACAGTGAATGAACATTATAAAGCAAAGTGGCATAAAGCTTAATATCAAAACTTGAGATAATTCAGCTATTTACTTTATGCAGACGTTATACTAAGTCTGCAAGATTCCCAAGCTAAACTGAATGGGTGTAATGAATCTCTGGCATTTTCATGCCAGAGATTCATTACACCAGAGATCCAGGTGGCAACTCTGATTTTTCAGAATTGCCACCTGTAATATTTAGAGTATAACACAAAAAGAAGAGGAACTAGATGCAGAACTAAAGAAGGCAAAAGTTAATTTGACAATAATTCACCAAAACAAAAAATTAAGAGGAACCAAAGGATCAGAATATTATATCTGGATATACTGTAAGGTTGAAAGAGTAGAAAGAGCTAAAGCAGGATTAATGATATGGATAAAGAAAGATTGGAAAGAAAATATATAAAGTTATTAGAAAAAGCTATTAGCATTATTAGAAACAAAAATAAAAACAAAAAAAGCGATATGCTCCAGTAGAAGGTTAAGATGAAGAAAGAGAAGAATTTTATAAATCATTACAAGATATTAAATAAAATAAATGATTTTATATTAATAGCAGATAAATGCAAGAATTGATAATGAATCAATACCATCTGTAAAGAGTTCTTGTGGAAAAACTGTCTTAATGAAAATGAAAAAGATTAATATGTAGAATCTGTGTCTTACAACAATAAGAATAATGAATAGTTTTTTTCAGATAAATATGCTCAAATTTACCTAGTCAGCTAGAGATCGAAAATCAATAACTGGCAATTTGATAGCTATTAATAAACTAGCAAAATTAATAAATGATGCAAGAGTTTTCAGTAGCAATTCATATCACTTGATAGTTGGAAATATAACAATACCATCAAACTACATAACGAAAAGAAAAATGTGATGAACATTAAAATAAATCTATTACTACAAACAAAAAAAAAAAAAGAATGCATATCAAGAAAACAAATACTTAAAAGAAAAAGAATGGAAAAATCTGAAATTAATTATACATAAAGCAGCAGAAAAAGATTGAGGTAAGTGACTGTTTGTTATTTGGTATGGTGATGCTATAATAAAACATGCTATTGATGAGCAAGTTATAACTTCAAGTTCTCCTGGAGTGAAAATTAAGAATATAAAGGAAGCAATTCAAAAACAGAAAAGGAAAGTAAACAAAATCGTAATTGCAGGTACTAACAACTTAACTAGTGATCAGTTCAGAACGAGAGGACATGAAAGGGTTGTTGGAAGAGGCAAGAGTGAAGAGTCACAAAGTGAAAATCGTCAATATTTTACCTCGATATGATAAAGGGTGATTCAAAGGCCGATGTATCCAACTATCGACCAATTAGTATCTTAGTAGTGGAGGTGAAGATTTTGGAAAAATTGGTTAGGGCTCACATTCAGAAATGGGTTGACAGTGAATCTCTACTTTGAACTGAGCAACCTGGGTTTACTAAGGAAAGGTCATGTTTTAGCAACGTGCTCACATTCTATAACAATGTTACCATTGAACTAGACAAGGGGAATAGATACATCATGATACTGTTGGATTTTGCTAAGTCTTTTTGACAGAACACAGCATGGTAGACTGTTGCATAAACTGAAGAATATGAAGAAATTTGGGTTATAGAATATTAGCGTGGATAAGAGGATGGCTGACTGACAGATATCAAAAAGTGGTACATGGAGGTGTGAGTCTGCAAGATTTAATCTATACATTAAAGATATTGGGAAGGATTTGACAAGAAACATACAGCTATTTGCAGATGATGCAAAGATAGATAAGGTAATCAGGAATGCTGCTGATATGCAGCACTTGCAAATAATTAGGCTGAAATTATGGGCATGGGAAAATGGATGTCAGTAAATATAAAGTTATTCACTTCAGCGTGATTAGATATCCAATGCCGTATTGTATTGGTGAGATTATGCTTGAAGAAACTGATGAGGCTAAGGATCTTGGAATGTTAGTAGATAGGACGTTGAAGTTCAGGGGCCATGTATCAAAGATTGCAAATACAACTCAAAAGATAATTGCAATGCTGAAATGAACATTTGCATGCAAAGATTAGGATGACATTTTGCCTCTTTACAAGGCCCTTGATAAGACGTCACTTGGACTATTGTGCGCAGGTCTGGTCTCCACTGTTATTCTGATATATTGGAGAGAGTGGAAAGGAGAGTGTTAAAAATTATATCAGGATTATGGAATACTGATTATTAAGACAGACAGAATTTGTAGACTGCAGACACTAGCAAACAGGAGAAAGAGGGGGTGATATGATTGAGACTTACAAACTTCTAAAAGGGTCAGAGGATTTCACTTGATGAAATTTTTCATTTTATAGAGAGAATCCTTGGAAGCTGAGAATGAATGCCGCTAAGAGGGGGGGGGGTAGATTTTTCTTTCATAGTGTGGTGCATGAATGGAATGGAAATTGGATGTTGTGAAAGCAAGCAGTGTGAATGAATCCAAGAATAAGTATGATAGCTGGTGGGTGTAGCATGTGGCCTCCCTTGAGTCCCTGGAAGTCTCTCTTAATAATAATAAGAAGAAGAAAATATGGAAAACAAGGACTCTGAATGTGGAATGATAAATACAGGAAGAATACTCAATGGAAAAATCAAAACCTTGCAACTGCGATTTCCATCTTTAATGCGTTCATTGCCAATCACGCGATATCGCATGATGCGAGTTCTCACCCGGTGGCTGATCACGCTTTATCGTGTGGACGTCGCACAGTGGCGGTGTTCGGACAAGGCGACAACGCGACAATTTTGTTTAGTTATTCGTTGATTTAGCGTGCTTGAAGTTTGGTTTTTATTTATTTTGAGTATGGTTTTTATTTATTTTGAGTATTGTTTTTTTTTTTTTTTTTTTAGTACTAAATCAACATTTTTAGTTCCCTATAAATGTTGATTTTTGATAATTATTTTTTTCTATTTGTACGTTATTTTTAAAAATTCTATGTGATTATAAAAGTGATAATTAAAGTTATAATTATTATATTTAAATGTTTTTTATTTGTAAAATATATAACTTATTTGACCGAATTACATATCACGCAATATCGCGTAATAGATATTTAGAGTACATAAATCCTACGTACATAATAATAAAAGCATGTAAATAATATATTTAACTTATTTTGAGCACAATAAAAACTAAATAAAAAAATTAAAAAAATTTGGCCACCACACAAAATTCCAATTTTCAGCTTGGCAATGAACGTGTTAAAAAAGGAAGTCAGAATGACTAATAATTACAGAGGAATAAGTTTGTTAAACACAGAGTTTAACAGAGATTTTTAATTCATCAAAATACTAAAGAACAGATTAACTGTATACTATAAAAAATTACAAATGAAGAACAAAATTGCTTTAGAAAAGATAGAAGTTTATCGATGTTTTTTTTTTAAGAGCTGCAAACTAATTGTTTGGGAATACTTCATGAGGAAGGCTGTTCCAGAGGACAGAATATAAAAGGAAGAGGGGGGGGGGGGAGCAGGTTAGGTATTTCAAGTTGCACAGTAAAATTATGCTAGGCAACTGCTGCTCATATTTATAGATGCAACTGAAAGTGAAGGAATGATAGATGCCAATTCACTGGAGCAGTGACCATGGAAGTATCTGTAGAATAGACATAGTGCTGAAACACTGCATCTGTGACATAGAAGTTAAAGTGAATCTGCAAGAGAGGGATCAATGAGCCTAATTGCTCACCTATGGAAAGCATCAAGGATTTTAAGGAAAGTTTTAGGTGGACCACAACAAACATGTGAGTAGTATTCTAAGCAAGGGCAGATTTGGGATTTGTATATAGTTAGGAGTTGGGTTGGGTGTAAAATAGCCTTTTAAATGAAAGAGAATGCTTAGTTTCTTGGATGCCGAGGAGACTATTGATGTGTTTATGCCAGGAGAGACTAAGTCAACGTTAGTCCAAGCAGAGAGAGAGAGAGATATCTTATCTGGTGATTTGTGTGTGTTACTGAATAATCTTTTTTGCAAGAGAAAAAGCATGATTATTTTGGTAGTATTCAGAACAAGGTACCATCATTTTGTATTTTATTCCTGTATTTGTCAGCAATAAAAAGACAAAGACAATGAAAATAGGCAGAATAGTTGAAAATGTCAACTGCATTGTGAACGAAGAACCTGTGGAACAAGTAGAACATTTCAACTACTTAGGCACAATTTTTAGTGAAGATGGTAAATTAAATATGGAAGTAGGCAATAGAATCAACAAAACTGGTGTGGTAGGAAGTCAATTGAATAAATTCATATGGAATAAGAGAGAAATTAGTAGGAACACTAAATTAGCTGTGTACAAGACAGTGTTCAAACCAGTTTTAACTTATGGATCTGAGAGCTGGGTCAGAAGTAAAACGCTTGACCAAAGACTAGAGACCACAGTTATGAGAGTCTTGAGAAAGATTAGAGGCGTGAACAGATGGCATCAATGGCAATATCATATTAAAAACAAGGATATTAGGAAAGAACTTGACATTGTCAGCATCCAGGAATGCGTTAGCAGAGCTAATCTCAGGTGGTATGGTCACTTAAATAGAATGGGCAAGGAAAGATTAGCAAAACAAGTGTTCTCTGCCAGGTTGGCAGGAAAATGACCCAGAGGAAGACCAAGATATAAGTGGATTGATACAGTACAAAGTACCTTAAACAATAGAAATATAAGATCTGATAATGTTGGAGTCTTGACAAGTAACAGACTGATTTGGAGGAAAATTGTAAATAGGAAGTTAGAAATGATGTAAATTTTTCATGTAGTACTATCATATCTTGTACACCCCCTTGAGGGTACATGTCATGAATTTGATGATGATGATGATGAGAACAAGGTCTTTGTCTCACTGAAGAATAGTATGAAGATCAATGTTTAAGGTACTGGTATAAATGATCTTGTAGCCTGGCATGTCAGAGTACAATCATCAGCAAAAATGTGGATAGGATTAGTGGTGATTGCAAGTAGGTCATTTACGAACAAGAGAAAGGAAGTAGTATAGAGCTTTGAGGCACTCCAACATTGATGGTGAAGCTGAAAGAGAGGGAGCAATCATGGACAAGGATGTCCTTATCTCCAATATGATTATTTTCATTTATTCATATTCATTAAATTTATTTCTCTATATTTTTAATTCATCAAATTAAAAATAGAGAAATAGTTTTATCTTAGATATCTTACTCTTTGCAGATGACCAAGTGATATTTGGAACAACTAAGGACAAATCTACAAAAAAGAAGTATATAAACAGAATTTAATAATAAAACAATATATGTAAATCTCTCAAGGAAGAAAACTATGGCATTTTACTAGGGGAACTAAAACTATGAAATTGGCAATTGATGATCGTTCCCCCCTCCATACACACAATAGGTTTCAGAATTTATAACAAATTATTGCTGTATATAGATAGGGGTAAAGAGAAAAGGAACGTGTTAATATTCTCTTTGAATGACTGGAGGAACAAAGACAGAATGAAAAATAAGTGGAAAAAGCAAGTTTAGTGAGTTAGTGCACTTGTGGTCTAGTTTGGCTGGGTGGTTAGTATACTTACCTTCCAACCAACATTTGTATTAATTAATGTTGCCTTTAACAACCTGTTGGTTGTTAAATGCAGGCTGCAGGTTCAAATCTCATCATGGATGTTTGTGAATGTCTTAAGGTGGGAGATGAATTTTTGTTGCTCAACCAAGAACCACCCTACTTATTAGAGGCTTGAAGTGGTCGAAAATTAAATAGATTTTATGAATTATAAAAAATAAATAAAAACAATTAGCCTATGCATCATTACTAATATAAGTTTACAACACTTCATGGGTGGGAGTCAAAAAAAAAATTCATTCACAAATATAATTTAATGTCAGGGTCGCATACAAGTTTTCTATGTTTATATACAATTTTGTTCACTTTTCTTAAGAAATTGCTTATCTGTACAGAACAAATCAATGCCCACCTCCTTTTACTGTAAATTTTTTGATAAAGAGTAGATCTAAACACAGTATATAATTGCACTTGAAACATTAGTTCTATACCTACATGGGATGACTTCAAGCTCTTAATAACACCAAACACTATGAAATATGTATATTTAAAAAACCTCTTCTCATAAGCTGGAGAAAACCAAAACATATTAGTAGAAATTGCTGTGTACAGGCACAAAGTACATTTTCATACACAGCTTATGGTTCCACTTGCTACTATTACTAATACCGTGGAAATGAATCTCTGTAATCATTGACAGATGAAAATAACATGAAGAAGAGCCTCTTCAATTTATTTTAAAGTGAAATCAAATGATGCATGTAATGCTTAATTGGATATCAAATTATTTTACAATTAAACTGAATTCAAATCATAAAATAGCAAACTTCAGGGTTCACTGAGTAATTCATTCTTCACCTTCCTTTACCATAAGGAGAAGAAATAACTGAGAAAGTTGGGACCACAGATTTTATATTTGTGAATTCACACTCAAAAGGTATCTTGAAATATTCTGTGGGCTACTCTGCGTTCTTAAAGCTATAACTTATGGAGCACTCTCAATCTATTCATTAGTACATTTTTCTGAATGCTAATTCCATTTTAGTGTTTCTGATTACTATCAAATTTCCTTTCTCATATATCAAAATGGGAAAATTTGTCCTTATATGACAAAGTGAGTGGTAAAAGAAGTAAAACATATATATGGAGATACTCCAACTTATATTTAAGAATTTTTTTTTTAAATCTGCTAGAAAAATATTTGAAAATGATTTATGTATATTTGATGATATTTATTACTCCATTATAATTGGCAAAACATCATAATTTAAGATGCAGTACTCATTTATTGCATGTAATTTTTTTTTTTATATGCACCACACTCTCAACTGTATCAAGCAACATCACACTGAATCTGCCGCTATTAACAAAAGAAGTCCCAGCAAAAACCTCACACCATTAATGCTGTTCTGTAAATGTCCACTTGCCATAATTAATAGGAAATGTTTCACAATCAGCTAGCAATAGGGGATCAGA
The DNA here is from genome assembly GCF_054136105.1 of Typopeltis vanoorti. NCBI lineage: Eukaryota > Metazoa > Arthropoda > Arachnida > Uropygi > Thelyphonidae > Typopeltis > Typopeltis vanoorti. The sequence continues at coordinate 74,577,807 of NC_143556.1, read as the reverse complement.
TATTCCTTCCCTCACAAAAAGTTATTACTTGAACTGTTGTTATATGTTGCTCCAATAAATGCGTTTTAACAAAAAACAGGGGGGGAAAAATGTATTTATAGCTTTTCCTTTTCAGGAAAGTTAAAATATATAGAATTTAAATTACACCTTATTAATCATAAAAACCTGAAACACTTAAAAATGTTTTTGTGGAAACCTGCTATTAAAATACATAATGCTCAAAAACAATTATACATTACATTTTAATAAAAATTAAATATAACTGAGAACTTAAATGAAAAAATATAAAACTGGCATGTTGACCTCTTTCAACTTGTTCACTGATATGAGCCTTTTGTATTCAAAAAAAAATTTTTAGACGTAGAAATTTTGCTTTCATTTCAAATATCACTTTTTCCATTTTTTTTATGTGCATCATTTACTTTTAATAATAAGAACTAATCAAATGTTCCAAAATCCGAAAACACTATCTGTACATACTCTGAATGCAATTACTTGATGTCCATGCACAGAATATTTTCTTGCATTTTTTGCTATTGTATTACTTGCATATCTATTGTTGTCCAACAATAGATGACATTAAAAACTAAGGATTCTTCTAACTAAAAGGGTGCTTAAGGGTCAAAGCTGTATCACTGAAAGGTGATACACATAGCCTTTAAAGGAATGCGGAGAACCGACCAGGGCTTCTGACCTAATGTCCAATCCTCACCTTCTCATGATGCACCATATTGGTATCTACCTGGAAACTGAAAGAAAAAGGATGGGCTTGCAATTTGGGATTTAGCCGACCAAATTGTATTCCTATTGGCTTAAAACAATATACAAAATGATGGTGCAACATGAAAAAATTTCATGCCGGCTGGGGCGTCGCCTGGTTAAACAAGGCCCCCCGTTGTTTTCACCAGGGAACCAGGGTGAACAGCGAAAAGTCAGCTACTGGAACAAACCCTAAAATACACCCCAACTCAATATCAATAAAGTTGAAGATCGGTACTATCAACATAAGAATCCTGAATGGCAAAGAAATGGAGCTAGCTGAGTAATTAGATCAGTACCAGATCGACACAATAGGGATGACTGAAACAAAAAAGACAAAAACTGATGAGAGCTTTCTGAGCAATAAATACAAAATGTTATATTCAGGCAATGATAATCAAGGAAATGAAGGAGTAGTAGCCATAGTATTCAACACTAAATACAAGGCTAATCTTCTTAAATGGCAGGCAGTCTCGAGTAGGGTGATGTAGGCAAATATGAGAATGGGGAACTGGACAATGAGACTTATTTGTGCCTATGGTCATACAGAAGGCTCTACTAAGGTAGAAGTGGAGGAATTTTTTGAGGCTCTGGAGCAGCGTTTCTCAACCTGTGGTCTGCAGAGAGACTTAAATTAATTAAATATATATTTTTTAATTATCCAAATGAAACAAATTAAAATTGAATAAGCAAAAATTATTGAAATCAAATGGAGACTTAAAAAGTGAACAACAATATAGCTTTATTGCTTGAGCCTTCCTTTGCTGCTTTATCAAATTTGAAGTGAACATGTGTTATCCACATTTCAACCAATTGCTTGTTGTTTATTATTGAAGATTTCCCTCCTGCAACCAAAGCTCAGTATATCTTCAGAAGTGCTAAGTGATACTTGGACAAAGTGTGTGTCATTATTTATATATTTTTGGAAACTTTTTTAATAATGGAAAAGTGGCTTAGAATTAGGACTTTGAAAAGAAGAGCAAGTGAAACAGGTGATGCTAACCCTAATTGTGATACACGTGTTGTAATGGCGAGTACATCTGATACTATTAAAATAGAAGAAACAAGCAGTTGAAAGAAAAAATGCAGTAGGAAATATAACAGTTCATATTTGGAATTCGGGTTTACTTGGTGTGATGAAAGTGAACAGAAACCTCAATGTGCTTTGTGTTATGAAGTGTTGTCGAACGAGTGTATGAAACCTGCGAAACTCCGATGACATTTAGAAATTAAACATTGTGATGTGAAAAATAAGCCAATCGAATTTTTTCAGCAACGTTTAGAGACATTAAATCATCGGAAAGATATAGTTTCGGCCATGGGTTCCATTAATAGCAAGGCACTGGAAGCATCCTATCTCTTAAGTTTGTGCATAGAAAACAGGAAAACCTCATTCTATTTGGGAAAATTTGCTACTTCCAGCTAAAAAAGATGTGGTAAAAACTATGTTTGGCAACAAGTTACTAAAAGATGTTGATTTGATTCCTCTTTCAAATGACTGTAAGTTGCAGAATTAATGATATGGCAGGTGACGTAGAATCTCAGTTAATCGAAAGAGTTAAGAAGAGCCCTTATTATGCGTTACAAATAGACGAGACTACTGGTGTTACAAATGATGAGCAGTTAATATGCTACGTAAGATATGCACATGATAACAACATTAATAACGATATTCTCTTTTGTAGAACTTTGTCATCCTGAACAACTGGTGAAGAAATATTTCACACTCTCTATAATTACATAATACACAAAGGGATCCAGTGGGAAAAATGTATAGGCTTCTGTTCGAATGGAGCTCGCATCCTTACAGATAAGCATAGTGGGGTTATTTCTATAATCAAGGAAGTAGCTCCTGATATGAATTGGGTACATTGTTTCATACATAGGAAAGCGTTAACCTCCAAAGGAATGCCACCAGAATTTAAAACTGTGCTATACAACACTGTAAAGATAGTTGATTTTATTAAAGCTCGACCGTTAAATAACAGGTTATTTTCAGTACTCTGCGATGAAATGGACAGTGAACATATACAACTTTTGCTTCATTCTGAAATTTGTAGGCTTTCCAGGGTCAAAATACTAACAAGGGTATTTCAATTAAGGCACAAAGTTTTATTATTTGTAAATGAATGTAATTCTGATTTTGCATCACTTCTTGTTGACGAAGCATGGTTACCAACACTATCCTATGTTTCAGAGATTTTTTCGAAATTAAATGAACTAAATCTCTCCCTTCAGAGAAATTCTCCAACTGTTCTTGATGCCTACGACAAAATAAAGGCATTCGAGAAAAAACTGGTTTTATGGATTAATTATGTAAAAGACAGACAATTTGCACCTTTTCCAACATTGGAATCCTTCATCATCATCAACTTCCTGCCATGTACCCTCAAGGTGTGTATACGATGTGATAATACAATATGAAAAATTTACATCATTACAAACATCATATCTACAATTTTCCTCCAAATCAGTCTGTTACATGTCAACACTCCAAATTATCAGATCTTATATTTCCATCGTCTAAGGCACTTTTACCCTATCAATCAATCTATATCTTGGTCTCCCTCTAAGTCGTTTTCATGCCAACCTGGTGGAGAAAACTTGTTTTGCTAATCTTTCCTCATCCATTCTCTTTAAGTGATACTACCACCTGAGATTAGCTATCCTAAGGAATTCCTGGATGCTGACAATGTCAAGTTCTTTCCTAATATTCTCGTTTTTAATATGATATTGCCATTGATGCCATCTGTTCATGCCTCTAATCTTTCTAAGGACTCTCATTTCTGAAGTCTCTAGTCTTTGGTTAAGTGCTTTACTTCTGACCTAGCTCTCTGATCCATAAGTTAAAACTGGTTTGAACACTGTCTTGCATACAGCTAATTTAGTGTTCTGACTAATTTCTCTCTTATTCCATATGAATTTATTGAATTGACTTCCTACCATACTAGCTTTGTTGATTCTGTTGTCTATTTCCATATTTAATTTACCATCTTCACTAAAAATCGTGCCTAAGTAGCTGAAATATTTTACTTGTTCCACAGGTTCTCCGTTCACAACGCAGTTGACATTTTCAACTATTCTGCTTATTTTCATTGTCTTTGTATTGCTGACCTTCATACCATATAATTTATAACAGTTATTCAATTTAGTCAGGGAATCTTGCTGACTTGTAGCAGATTTATTTAGAAGTATAACATCGTCCACATAAAGCAAAGTGCTTACATTAACATCTTCAATTTTGATATCAGGTTTAATACCACTTCCCTTCATAATATGATACATATAGATAATGAAAAACAGAGGGGATAATGTACATCCTTCTCTCACAGCAGATTTAACATTAAACCATCTTCCTGTACTTCTATCCTAACTGCTGATTTACAACTCATATAAAGAGTAAGTATTGCTTGATATAATGCCCCACTGACACCATATAACTGTAGTGTATTGAATAGCTTCTCTCTTGGCACCTTGTCATATGCCTTTTCCAAATCAACAAAACTTAAATACAGATCTTTGTTATATTCCCATGATTTCTCCACTATTTGTCGTAAAGTGAAGATCTGATCCTGACAGCCTCTATTTGACCTGAATCCAGCATGTTCTTCACCAAGCTTTACTTCCACAATTCTTCTCAGCCATTTCTCAAGTATACTTGCATAGATCTTACCAGGAACACTCAGTAGGGAAATACCTCTGTAATTCTCAACATTTAGTTTTATTTCGCTTTTTATATATATAGGTACTATGAGAGCTCTACTCCAATCATCAGGAATTCGTCCCTCTGTCCACGCCTTCTGAACTATGCAGTGCAGCACACTGTAAGACTTTTATATCACCATACTTCAGCATTTCTGGTCGAATATCATCGACTCCTGCTGCCTTTCCACATTTCAAGCCTTTGATGGCTTTTTCTACTTCAAGTATGGATGTGTATGCTTGACTGTATGCCTACTGAGTGTTTTTTTACCACTCTGCTATCATTGCTTGTTTCATTAGTAATTTTCAAAGTAATTACTCCATACTTCAAGGATATCTTTTTCTCCTGTTTTCATGTCACTTTTATCATCTCTAACTCCTTTTACAGCACTCTTTCCTCCATTCCTAAGCTTCTTCAACAATCTTCAGAATATTTTGTCACCTTCTTGATATTTATTTTCTATATTCTTGCCAAAGTCCTCCCATGACTTTTGTTTAGCTAGTTTTACACAGTGTTTAGCATTCTTGCATTTGTCTCTGTATTCTCTAAGAGCACAAGCTGACTTAATTGGCACGAACTTTTATATGCTTTCTTCTTTTCCTTTGCTGCCTCTAACTTCCTGTGTCCACCAGGGAGTTCTGATTTTTTTATTCTTGCAGACAACCTCACCACATGCCTCACTGGCAGAATAAATCAATGTTTTCTTCAGAGTGTGCCACTGAATCTCCAAGGTTTGATTCCTATTCTCAAACTCTTTCATTTTTTCTTCAATAATCTATGTGTATTTTAGTCTACAGTTCACATCTGAGAGCTGCTCAACTTTTATTCGCTTTAAAACTTTCTTACATGTTATTCTTTTCAATATGAAATTCAATTTTATCCTGGTCAAGACTAAATAGTGATCACTTCCAATTTCAAATCCTCTGTACACTCTGGTGTCCTGCACAAGGGAGAAAACATCACTATCAACAATAACATAGTTAATGAGACTTTTCTTATTCCTTGCCGCTTCTCTCCATGTAAATTTGTGCACATTTTTATGTTGGAACATGGTGTTAGTAATAACCAGTCCATGTCCTGAGCAGAAATCCAACAGATATTTGGCATTATTATTAGCTTTGCTCTTTTCTCCAAATTTTCCCAAAATATTTTTGTATGTCTCATAATCATTTCCTACTCTGCTATTTAGATCCCCAACAAAGACCAACTTTTCCTTTTTCATTGTGTCAGTTGCTTTTTCTAAAGCATCAAAAAATTCCTCCACTTCTACCTTAGTAGAACCTTCTGTGGGACCATAGGCACAAATAAGTCTCGTTGTCCAGTTCCCCATTCTCATATTTGCCCACATTACTCTACTTCAGACTGACTGCCATTCAAGAAGATTAGCCTCGTATTTTGTGTTGAATACTATGGCTACTCCTTTTCCTTGATTGTCATTGCCTGAATATAACATTTTGTATTTATTGCTCAGAAAGATCTCACCAGTTTTTGTCTTTTTTGTTTCAGTCACCCTTATTATGTCAATCTGGTATTTATTTAATTCCTCAGCTAGCTCCATTTCTTTGCCATTCAGGCTTCTTACGTTGATAGTACCAATCTTTAACTCTGGTGATGTTGAGTTGGGGTGTATTTCAGGGTTTGTTCCAGTAGCTGACTTTTTGCTGTTTGCCCTGGTTCCCTGACAAAAACAACAGGGGCATTGTTTAACTGGGCGACGCCCCAGCCGGCATGAAATTCTGTCATGTTGTACCATCATTTTTTATTTTTTTAACCAATAAGAATACAATTTGGTCGGCTAAATCCCAAATTGCCAGCCCATCCTCGTTCGTTCAGTATCCAAGTAGATAGCCAACATGGTGCACCATGAGAATGTGAGGATTGGACATTAGGTAGAATAGAATTTCATATTGAAAAGAATAAAATATAAGAAAATTTTAAAGCGAATAAAAGTTGAGCAGCCCTCAGATGTCAACTGTAGACTAAAATTAAAATACACAAAGATTAATGAATAAAAAATGAAAGAGTTTGAGAAGAAGAACCAAACCATGGAGATTCAGTGGCAAACCTTGAAGAAAACCCTGATTGATTCAGTCAGAGAGGCATCTGGTGAGGTTTTCTGCAAGGATAGAAAAATCAGAACTCCATGGTGGACACAGGAAGTTAAAGAGGCAGTGAAGGAAAAGAAGAAACATAAAAAGTTCCTGGCAAATAAGTCAGCTTGTCCTCTTGAAGAATACAGAGACAAATGTAAGAAATCTAAATACTGTGTAAAACTGGCTAAACAGAAGTCATGGGAGGATTAATGCAAGAATATAGAAAATAAATATCATGAAGGTGGCAAAATATTCTGGAGGTTGTTGAAGAAGCCCCAAAATGGAGGAAAGAGTGCTATAAAAGGAATTAAAGATGATAAACGTGATATGAAAAATGGGAGAAAAAGATATGCTTGAAATATGAAGTAATTACTTCGATAAATTGCTAAATGAAACAAGCTGTGATAGCACAGGGGTAAATAACACTCAACAGGCATACAATCTGGAATACCTATCCATACTTGAATTAGAAAAAGCCATAAAAGGCTTGAAATGTGGAAAGCCAGCAGGAGTGGATGATATTCGACCATAAATGCTGAAGTATGGTGGTATAAAAGTCTTACCGTGGCTGCACTGCATAGTTCAGAAGGCCTGGACAGAGGGACGAATTCCTGATGATTGGATTAGAGCTCTAATAGTACCCATATATAAGAAGGGAAATACAACTGAATGTGAGAATTACAGAGGTATATCCTTACTGAGTGTTCCAGGCAAGATTTATGCCAGTATACTTGAGAAACGGTTGAGAAGAATTGTGGAAGAAAAGCTTGGTGAAGAATAAGTTTGATTCAGGCCAAATAGAGGCTGTCAGGATCAGATCTTCACTTTATCACAAATAGTTGAGAAAGCATGGGAATATAACAAAGATTTGTATTTAAGTTTTGTCGATCTGAAAAAGGCATATGACAAGGTGCCAAGAGAGAAACTATTCAATACACCACAGTTATATGGTGTCAATGGGGCATTATATCAAGCAATACTTAGTCTTTATTTGAGTTGCAAGTCAGCAGTTAGGATTGAAGGAAGTACAGGAAGATGGTTTAATGTTAAATCTGGTGTGAAAAAGGATGTACATTATCCCCTCTGTTATTCATTATGAAGGAAAGTGGTATTAAACATGATATCAGAATTGGAGATGTTAATGTCAGCTCTTTGCTTTATGCAGACAATGTTATACTTCTAAATAAATCCGCTACAAGTTTGCAAGATTCCCTAACTAAATTGAATAACTGTTGTAATAGATATGGTATGAAGGTCAGCAATAAAAAGACAAAGACAATGAAAATAGGCAGAATCATTGAAAATATCAACTGTGTTTTGAATGGGGAACCTGTGGAACAAGTGAAACATTTCAGCTACTTAGGCATGATTTTTAGTGAAGATGGTAAATTAAATATGGAAATAGACAACAGAATCAACAAAGCTGGTATGGTAGGAAGTCAATTGAATAAATTCATATGGAATAAGAGAGAAATTAGAACACTTTATTTATGCTTATGGCTACATGACAACTGGTAATTGAAAAGTACAATCACAATTTCCAGAAACAAATTATGAAAATCTTAACATATAAAAGTTCATTACATAAAAGGCACAACCTGCTTTCTAAGTCTTTCTTTTTTTTTTCTTTTTTTTAAATATAATGCAAAATTAACTTGTCATAATTAAACCAGGGACAATTATTGTCCTGCTGCACCAAGTATGACAAGGCTGCATGTTCTTACAACATAAATGTAGCTGTATCCAATGTTTAATTAGAGAGCAGTTGTGTCTTGTGTGAGTAAACTTGATCCATTAGAGGAGCCCCATTTCACACTGTATCATCATCTTCTAACATGAGGAGGAGTTCTGCTGAGACTATGACGAGGACTATGAGAGTAATTACGGGAATAGAGTCTTCATGGTGAGACGGGACCGTGATCTTCTGTTTCCTCCATAACCACCGCCACCATCATACTAACTACAGGTGTCAAAGTCCAGGCTGAAAAATCAATTCAAGGCCTCATCCTAGTCAGAACACTAAATTAGCTGTACAAGACAGTGTTCAAACCAGTTTTAACTTATGGATCTGAGAACTGGGTCAGCAGTAAAACACTTGACCAAAGACTAGAGACTGCGGATATGAGAGTCCCGAGAAAGATTAGAGGTGTGAACAGATGGCATCGATGGCAATACCATATTAAAAACGAGGATATTAGGAAAGAACTTGACTTGTCAGCATCCAGGAATGTGTTAGCAGAGCTAATCTCAGGTGGTATGGTCACTTAAACAGAATGTGCAAGAAAAGATTAGCAAAACAAGTGTTCTCTGCCAGGTTGGCAGGAAAACGACCCAGAGGAAGACCAAGATATAGGTGGATTGATATAGTACAAAGTGCCTTAGATGATAGAAATATAAGTTCTGATAATGTTGGATTCTTGACAAGTAACAGACTGATTTGGAGGAAAATTGTAGATAGAAGTTAGTAATGATGTAAATTTTTCATGTAGTACTATCATATCCTGTACACCCCTTGACGGTACATGGCAGGAATTTGATGATGATTATTCTCTCCAAGTAAATAAAAATTAAATCTAATACATAAAAATGCATCAAAATTTAGTGAGCTAGAAAAATACATTTAGTGCACATTCTATTTAATATCTTGTATGGTGTGACATCTTGTGGGTTCAGTACTTATTCTCAAGTACATACTTGTTACTAATATACAGGAATACCTCGATTATCGCAGTTATTGTTGCCACGAAAAATACCGCAATAACCGAATCTGCGATAATCGAGATAAATAATGCATGCAAAATGGGTGATCAATGCCAAGGATTTTTCAAATCTATTAATTAAATTTTATATATCAAGTAAAAAAGAAATGCGTTAAACGTGTTAACGCATAAAAAATGAAGGTTCATTTAGAAAAACAAGATTATTCTTTAATCTTTATTTATATATAAGAAGTACATACAATTATTCTTTCTTGGATAAAAATTGGTGTCGAGTTGTCTGGTAGAATTTTTTTTTTTTTTTTTTTTTTTTTGCTTCGTATAAAACTCGGTAGCAACGGATAGAATTTTGAATTTCCTGACGAACTTTCAGTGATCGCTCGAGATTAGGATCATCATTCAAGATTTTTTCTTTAAAATTTTCAGCAATTCTAAACATTTCGTCCATTTCTTTGAGGGTAAATTCCTTCATTGCCAAGTCAATTTGTTCGTCATTATCATTGATTGGAGCATTGTAAGCATGTTCTCTCTCGAGGTTAATTAGGTCTTCATCATCCAGCTCCTTATCATGTGACCGAAGCAGGTCCTGAACATCACCTTTTTCAATTTCTTTTAGTCCTAGATCGAAGCCCCAGTTGATTCATTTAGACCATACTCTCTTGAAATTTTGGCTTTGGTTATGCCTGCTTCATACTTATTTATCATATGCAACTTATCTTCTAAGCTGATCACTCTACGTTTCTTCTTGATAGCTGTAGATTTGAAATCATCCTCGTTTCTTTTAGCATTCACTGTAGGGGTAAATAACAAGAGAAATAAATATCCACATGTACTTCAGGCAAGGGCAGATAGTTACTGGTAAGTGGTGAGAAGGCACCATCGGATAAAAACAAAGCGCTACAAGAGAGTGATACCTGGAGAGTGGCGACTCTCCAGGTTGCATATGTAGTGGGCTACATCTCGCGGCCGCGATAATTCAAATTTGGAGTGCAATAATTGGAATTTTGGTATCAAATTATAAACCGCGATAATTGAGGTATTCCTGTATATTAATTTCCACTCATTTGAAGTGGAAAAATTATGCCTCAGAAAATTAGTCAAGTGGATTTGACAGATTTGAATGGATTAGAGGGGGAGATGAAATCATTATGCAAGCCTAATAAGGAATTTACTACAAGAAATCTTTCACTGTATATAACTATTCATTTGGTCCCGATGAGTTTCCAATAATGAGAGTGGAGTTCTAATGAGAAATGACTAATTACGTTACACACATAGTATCTATACAGGATCTATCAATATTTTTACTCACTGGATTATACTGAAGAGCAGAAACATATGCCTGAACAGCTTGTTCCATATCTCCAGCAGCAACAAGTGCAGCAGCTAAATTGATATAGCCATCGATAAAATCAGGTTTAAGTCTCACTGCATGTCTGTAGTTCTCTAAAGCCTCTTGCAATTGTCCTCTCTCTTTATAAACATTTCCTAGATTTGAATATGCTTCAGCCAACATTGGATTCTGCTTGATTGCCAAGGTACTAAAATGGGCAGATCTATAAAATAAATTATTTAAATTATTAGAAAACAAATCCACCTTAAAATAGGATGATGCTTTATCAACCAATCTTATTAAATTTAATTTAGGATCTTTTTTCAGAAAATTTTACATGAAGTTATAACAGAAAACAGTACTTGGAAACTCAAAATATAAAAATCTTATTCTAGCTATTATTCTATTCTTTATTAACTATTTAGTAAGTTTCACACACTGGTTAAGTCTAACATTTTACTCACATGCTATAATTTCATCAGGTATTAGATGAAATATTTATCCCTACCAAATGAAGTACAAAAATATGATTTGGTTTATAAATAGGAATTGAGTGTGAGAAAAAAAAACCATGCCCTTACCCCTTTCTTGAACATGAACAAACTTACTTCCATGGATGCCCCGTGTTCTCTCCCCACCTATTCATATAACTAAAATTTCATCAGAGGCTATGCTAATAATACCTATTCAGAAGTTTATAGACTTCTATCATATCGCCCCTCTATCTATTGTTAACCAGTCTGTAATCCACATACAATCAGTCCTTACAATCTAAATCCAGATATAATCTTTGTAACTCTTCTTTTCACCATTTCCACAACTTCTTTATCCCCTTAGAATCTGGGAGACCAAATCTGCACACAATAATCCAGGTGTGGCTTATCAAAGCCTTGTCATATGGCATATCCCCACGTGCCCTCGAGGGTAGAGAGGTCTGACATACGTCAGTTTACAGGCCGAAATAAACCCTGTGAGAATGGCCAGTCCTCAGCAGAGTGCCAACAGCATCAAACATTTGGATCCCTTCCAACTACTAACTGCACTCAGGCTTGCTTAACTTGCGTGAGCCATTAGTAGCGGAGACTCTACTAATCGTCCAACCTTTGCTGGCTTTATCAAAGCCTTAAAGAGGCAAAATGACTTCCTTATCCTTACATGTCAAGGTTTGCTTCAACATTGCAATTATTCTCCAAGTTGTATTTGCAACTTTTGCTATGTGACCTTTGAACTTCAAACGTCAAATTCCTATCCGCCAAGATCCCTTGCCTCCTCAGTTTCTTGTAGCATAACCCTGCTAATATAACATACCACTGGAAATCTAATCACACCAAAGTGCATAACTTTATACTTACTAACATTAACCTGACAGCCATTTTCATTTGCCCAAATTTCCAGCCTATTCATATCATTTTGTAAGTGCTGAATAACAGTAGCATCCCTGATTACCCTGACTATCTTTGCATCATTGGTAAAAATATGCCAAATACATCTGCAAAACACAGCAGTATAATCATGAGGCCATTCCATTTTTTTCCAAATGTCATTATTATAAAGCTTGAATCAATTATAAAGGCATGACCTACACTTTATAAAGCCATACTATTTTCATAAGAGTATCATTCTTACCCATCCATTCCTGAATTTTGTCTTTGGCCAACTTCAATATATTTACAGCCACATTCTATTCTTATTAATCTATAATTTGTTACCTCTGTCTTGGAATCTTAGGTAATGGAACTACTTTGGCTTCCTTCCGACTCACATTGGACTTAACTAGAGCCAAGACTTATCCAATTAGAAACAAAATCACAACAATGTCAAAAAAAACAGAAGTTACTTATAAGTAGAATAACAAAATAAGAACTGGATTTCTTATTCAAATAGCTACTTGGTAATATGAGTGTAGTCTGAAAAGTTCTTGGCCTAAAAATAATTTTCAAAATTATTTTTATTTTTTAACATAATCTCCCTTAAGACTAATACATTTATTCCAGTGATGCTCCAGCACCATTATCCCGTTCCTGTAGTGGTTCTCAGTAAGATCTGCAAAATACCCCTCTACAGCTACAATCACCTCTTGATTCGAAGAAAAAGGACTTGGCTCTTTATCGTAGGAAGAGGAAAAGTTTTAGTTTTGGGAACAGATAGAAATCAGAGGGAGCTAAATCTGGGGAATGGGGTGGATGTCCCAACAATTCATAGTGCAGATCCCTTAATTTTCCCACTGTAAAACGCTTGATTTTTTGCTGAAAAAGATGATTTTCTTCTGCAAACCGGGTCTTTTCTCACGATTTTTTTGTCTAATCTGGTTAAAAGATTGGAATAACATTCCCCAGTTATTGTTTTACCCTTTTCAAGATAATTAATAAACAAAATGGCTTTAGCGTTCCAAAATACCGATGCCATGAGCTTGTCTTCTTTGGTGCTGAACAACCAGCTTCTGTTCACTGTTTTGACTGCTGTTTGGATTCTGGTGTGTAACGGTGAATCCAAATCTCATCCATAGTAATAAATGGACTCACAAAATCAGTTTTATTCTTATTAAAACGTTCCAAGCACTGTTCAGAGATTTTCATGTGAGTGCATTTTTGATCTGCTGTGAGCAAGCATGGCACCCATCTTGCGCAAAGCTTTTTCATATGCAATTCTTCAGGCAAAATATATCCTACATGTTCTTTTGAAATGCCTATAGTCTCAGTAATTTCACACACTTTGACTCACCAGTCATCCAATACCATATCGTACGCTTGATCAATGATTTCTGGTGTTGTAACACTTTTTGGCTGTACCACCCTTGAAGATGATCATCTTCAAGGGTGGTACAGCCATGTTTAAACTCGGCAGCCGATTTCTTAATTGTCGAAAATGAAGGAGAAGAGTGTCCATAAACTTTTATGAACTTCAAATGAATTTCCTTTGGCGTTAAACCTTCTTTTACAAAGAATTTTATAACAACACGATGCTCAATTTTATCCATTTCAAGGGAACAGACACATTTGCTTCAGACAGCTGTATAAAACAAACTACTAGATAGAAAGACTTGCAATTTCACATGGATGCTTATGACAGATGTACCAACTTAGAAAAAATAAAATTTCTTGCCGATAGTGTTACCATCTATGGTCGAGAACTTTTTAGACCACCCTCGTAGATATGATGTAGTAAAATAGAATATAGATATATAACATCTTATTTAGTTTTTCACTATATCAATCATCATCATCATCAGTTCTCCAAATGATCCAATGCAGTTTTTGCCATTCACTACTTCTGTCCATTACTGAGTAACTTAAAATTCTACCCACTCTTGTGTTGGCTGTCCTCTTCTATATCATCTGTTGTACTAAACATCAAGATTTTCTGGTGTTATCTATCTTGCAGATATGTCCAAAAAGCTTAACTTTCCTTTGAATTATTATCTGCATTAGATTCTCTTTGCAGTTTACTTTTCTATACAGTTCTTCATTCATTACCTTTTGAATCTATTCAATTTGGATAATCTTTATGTAACATGAACTTTCAAATGCCAATATTCATCTCATATAATCTTTGACCACTACCCATGTCTCAAGAATAGTGCACACTTGTGAATATGCATGTTTCCAGTAGTCTCAGCTTTGTGGCAAGGTTCACAGATTTTCTTTTTCATATCTTATTCACTGCCTGTAGGTTTACTTTATTTCGTTTTTGTTTTCTTAGATCCTGTCTCATTTTTTACAGTCAAAATCATGTCGTGTTGCTCCTAACCTCTTCCATGGCTAATGGCTGTTGATCTTTGCTTTTTATTCTCTTCACTTCAAGTATCATTTAGGTTTTTTTTATGTTTATTATCAATCCATTTTCTTACTAGTTCTTCATCTTCAACAATGACTGTCATCTGCAAATCATAAATGATGTTTGTACCTTGAACTGAACTTCCCCTTTTATTCTCCTTCATGACATCCACTGTTCTTTCCAAAAGCATGATAAAGATGCTCAGGGATATTGGGTTTCCTCATCTTGTGTCTCTTGTTGTCTGGAACCATCTTCCTGTTTCATCACAAATTTTTCACAGCAGCTTCTGCAGTATCACTGATATACTGCAATAAACATAGGTTCCCATCTACTACATAAGATTCAAATAAAGCTAATGCAACTTTCTGAAAGTCAACAGAGCAGACATGAATAATGTTACATACAGCTTTCTCTGCAATTAATCTTAACTTCTGAATCCTGCTTGCTCATCTAGACTTTTTCCCATTAGTTTCCTTATTCTTTCTGTTAATATAATCATAAGTGCTTTTCCCACACAACTGCTCACTGGAGCAATTGTTCTGTAGTTTTTGCAGTCCATTTTGTTTCCTTTTTTTGAGAATGGTATTAGGCATTAGCCTAGTCCATTCATTTGGTATTTTCAATACATCCCACGCAATGTTGTACAACCAGTGTAGTCCATCTACCATCACCTTGCTTCAAAGTTTCCGAAATGATCTCATCATTCCGGAGACTTAGTTCTTCAAATGCTTTACTGCCTTTACAATCTCATCCCTTACTATATCTATCTCTCTCATAAGTGCTTTTCCCACACAACTGCTCACTGGAGCAATTGTTCTGTAGTTTTTGCAGTCCATTTTGTTTCCTTTTTTTGAGAATGGTATTAGGCATTAGCCTAGTCCATTCATTTGGTATTTTCAATACATCCCATGCAATGTTGTACAACCAGTGTAGTCCATCTACCATCACCTTGCTTCAAAGTTTCCGAAATGATCTCATCATTCTGGAGACTTAGTTCTTCAAATGCTTTACTGCCTTTACAATCTCATCCCTTACTATATCTATCTCTCTCCCTCTGCTTGGTAGTGATATTTTCCTCAACTGACTTCTTGGACTTCAACATATCGTCCTGTCTTATATAACTGAGTAGTATCTTGTTTATTTGACTTCAGTATAAAAACTGTATGTTTATAAACAAGAACTAGTTTTATAAGAATAATAAAACCCAATGAGTTTGGCAGTTCAGATTTATATCATAAGGGTTACAGAACTTTTATTAATTGATACGAAAAAAAAATTGCATCGAAATATCACAGATTAAAAAAAAGTTCTAGAATAAAAATGGCTATGTATCATCTCTCAGGTCCATTGTTAAATTCTTAATAAATGCATACCAAACTTAATATAGAATAAGCTCGGTTTTTGTTACACTGTGGGGATATGAAGCATACCCCAGGCCTTTTTCAATTTTGTTATATAACAGTTATGATCTGTTTTTATTTAATAAGGTCAAAGCACCTTACGGTAACTTGTGTTGGTAAAATATTTATAAGCTCTGTATTACTTAAAACTTAGTATTTCTTAGCCTGGCTCCCAATGATGAGACCTCAATAAAGGTCGAAACGTCTGGGTAGTGGCCCCTTGCCTTTAATACACAGCATCATACATCGCCTCCAGGAGATGTGCTTTGCATTAAGGGTAAATATTAAGAATAGTGATCAGAGCTTATTCTACCTTTACCACAAGTTGCCTTGGACTTGCACTACGTGCAGGGTCAGCTAGACTTACAACACTTGCAGGCACAAACTTGACTGACTTGTCTGTTTACTTACTTGGGAAATGGAGTAAAAAACCAGGTTTATATTTAAAATAACTTTGTATCTTTAACATATATATATATATATATATATATATGAGGGCTGTTCAATAAGTAATAAGACTAATTTTACTGTCGCGAAACCACTCATGACAATATTAATTTCTGTGGAATAAAGAAATGTTGCTGTCTGTATTAACAAAAGAGGTTGATAGATGGCATATATGGGCTGATGTGCCAGAGTGTCACGTGACTAAACACAAGCTTGTTTCAGTGCGCCTAAGAGCCGCGACCAGTCGTCGAAATGGAAACGTCCTTGGAACAGCGTTATGCGATTAAATTTTGTATGTGTTTGCAAAAATCGGCATCGGACACTTTTAACATGATACGTGAAGCTTTCCACGATGAAGCAATGTCGAGGGCAAGTGTTTTTCGCTGGCATAAAACTTTTAAGGAAGGAAGGCAAAATGAGGAAGATCTTGAACGTGAGGGAAGACCTTCAACGTCCATCACAGAGACAATGATCAACACAGCAGCGATTATCATCAAGGAGGATCGCAGAATTACAGTATGCCAGCTGCATGTTGTCCTGAATATTTCTGTGGGAAGTGTTCACTCAATCATAGCTGAACATTTGGGACTGAAACATGTTTGCACCCAATGGATTCCCAAACTCTTGACACTGGAGCAAATGCAGCATTGAGATGATGTGTGCACAGAATGGAAAGAAAGACTGGAACAAGAAGGCGACAACTTCTTAAAACACATCATTACAGCAAATGAAGCTTGGTTGTATCACTATGACCCTACAATGAAACAACAAAGCAGTGAACGAAAGCATCCGTCTTCACCTACCCCCAAGAAAGCAAAAACTGTAAAATCGGCTGGTAAAGTTATGACCATAATGTTTTTTTGACTACAAAGGCATTTGTTTACCAACACGCTGTAGAACCCGGGAATAACCGTAAATGGATCATACTATGCGGATGTTTTACGGACAATGGTACAGCACGTCAAAAGGAAGTGTCCATTGCTGAAGAATGGTTTCTTATTGCACCACGATAATGCAAGGCCACATATTGCTGGTGGTGTAGTGGACGTTTTGCAGAAGAACAACATAAATATCCTACCACACCCTCCATACAGTCCTGATCTCGCATTGTGCGATTTCTAGCTGTTTCCTCAGCTCAAGAAACCACTAAAAGGCCGCCATTTCGAAAGCAACAAAGCATGTGTAAAAGCTGCAGAGGCGGTTTTGAAAGAACTCTCAAAAAACAGACTTTCACATGTATTTAAGAAGTGGAGACAATGTTGGGACAAATGCATCGCGTCTCACGGTAGTTACTTCGAAAAAGACCATGTAAATGACGACGATTAAAGGTAATCTGTTTTCTGTATAAATATAGTCTCATTACTTATTGAACAGCCTCCGTATATACACACACACACACACACACACACACACACATATATACACACTACACACACACATTTCACAATGCAGAAAATGACTCCTATTTATAATGCAAAATTTCAAAGCTTTTTTTATACAGTAATCCCTCAATTAATACGTTCATTTTTTTTCGATACCCAAATTCGATTAGTGTGCCTATATACATCTTAAAAATAAATGTTAGATTTTAAAAATTTTCTATCTATACATTTTTATGGCTAACCATTTTAAAAAATCACTCACCAGAATGGAATAATTTAGTTACTGATTTAAAATATTTTACAAAGTTATTTTTAATGGCATACTACACTAATTCCATGTACACTATGTTCCAAATTTTTACCGCCAAAATTTATGTCGTCTTCTATAGTAAGCCCACAGATTTGAGGCCCTTCGACACTTCTGTGCATTCATAAAAAGGAGAATCCATTCCGTCTTCTGGGATGAAGTGTTTATTATTACACGTCGTAAAATTAACTTCTCTTTTATGATCATTGTAGTTTTTAAAGTGGTAACTATTTTGCATGTATAACAGTTGGGAAATTAGATTTCACAGAAACAATTTGAAAATATTTTTTGTAGAATCAAAGTTTTTAAACAGCAATGCTTAGAGGCTGACCCTGATGAAGACAGATGGAGTAAAATTTGCAGAAGAGTAGAAGAAGCAATAGGGCCATACCGTCGGTTGTATGAAAGAAAGAAACAAAATGCCCGCCAAACTATGTTAGCTCAATTCATTGTTAAGAAGTAGAATAATAAAATTTATATTCTGAATGTTTTATTGTCTTTCAGCTTCATGGTTTTCCTTTAACTAGGCCCTGAGACATATCTTAATTCTTTTATAAAAAAATAAAGTTCAAAAAAGAAATTTGAGGAATGAATTATACTTTTTCCCATAGGTTATTATATTCGATTAGTGCATTTTCAATTAATGCGCTTGTTTTAAAGAACGCATTAGGCACACTAATCGAGGGATTGTTGTACTTCATATAAGACAATATTAACATTTGAGATTTTCCATACTATTAAGACAGTTCACAAATATTACTTTCACAAAAAAAAAAAAAAAAAAAAAAAAAAAAAAAAACTGAAGCAAGCAAACCATATGTATTGGAAAGTTTGTCAAAATGTTTCATGAATGACGAAGAAGGAACATGATATACAGTAAAATGAGGAGTTACTACCTGACACATAACACAGCCAGTATGTTAATTGTTCTGACTTGCCATCTGTTCATTCCTCCCAACCATAGCAGTTTTTGTTTATTTATTTATTCTATTATCAAATTTATCAGCACCAAAAATTTGAAGTATTTACTTCTATAGATTATTTATTGAGAATGCAGTTTATGTTTTCAATGTTCTTATGTGTTTTCATAATTCTTTTTATTACTGATTTCAAAGTAAAACTTGCTAAAGCAGTTATTCAGTTTAAGCAGTCCTGAAAATAAGTACTGGATTTATTTAAGAGCATAACATCTTCATGAAAATGTTACAAGAGCTGAGTGTTGAACAGTGATGTCATATAATGTCAATTTCCTTTGTAAGGTGATCCATACAAATGAATAACAGTGGGATAGTATACACTTTATCTTGCACCTTATTTTACATACACATTTTCCTGCACTTTGATTCTATCTTCTGACTTACAACTTAAGCATAAAAACTATGTATTACTTTGTATCCTGTTTACTCCATAGCATACTGTCATGACTTTTCCAGATCTATATAACTAGATTTTTTGTAGTATTTGTCTAAAAGTGAAAATCTATTTTGATAACACCTATCTGGCTTGAATCCAACTGGTTCTTCCAATTTTTCTTAGCCAAGTACACTTACATAAATCCCAACCAGAACACTCAGCATGAAAGTTCCACTGTAATGTTCTAGTATTATAGTTCTATGATAATTCTATGAATAGATAGTTCTATGCATCTGAAATTTGATTTTCTGCCCAAGCCTTCTGAATTTTAAGGCTAAATAGTTTTGTCTACTATCCTTGGAGAATAAAAGGCATTAGTGGATTTATTTTTTCTTTATTTACCTTCTGAATTATACAGTTTAGCTATTTTAAAACTTTAATAATCTCCTTATTTCAGCATTTCTATCAAACACCTACTCAAGCTGTCTTTCCACACTTTTTCTTCAATTATTTGACATATAATTCTCACAACACTTCTTTTTAATATTTTATACTACCGTTCTGTCACTCCTAACAATCTTTCAAAATAATTATTGCAGATATCCATAATGTTTATTTTCAGAGTTTATGTCATCTTCATTATCTCTAATCTACAATAATTATACTGAAAATTATTGAATGAAATGGCCAGCAACAGATCTCAAGATTTAAGAGGAATGTAATGATGAATATTTCAATATTGAACATAGAGAACTATTGCAAACTTAAAGATACCTGAAGAAGACGATATTCAGGGCGGAATACTTGAAATGTGAAATACTTGAAATATGAAAGTATAAAAATAATCTTTTTAGTGTAACATTACATAATTCAAAAAACTTCATAAGATTTGACACTGGTCAGAAGGTCATTTCCAGATGAAGGGCTCTCATTTTTACAGACTGGTGCAAAGAACTTAACGAGAATTACCAGAGAAAATTTTTCCTTGCATAAAACTTAAAGTTCTATGCAAGGAGAAATTATGTAATTCTCGTATTAATTTAAGGAAAAAAGGAAAAAAAAAGCTCAAAGATAAAGGTGAGGGGAAAAAAAACTGAGTTTAGATGAAATGCAAGTTGCTAAGATACCCTCCCCTTTAAGGGGAAAAAAAAAAAAAAAACTTACACTGGGTTTATAGGTTGTAATAGTTATTTAATTAAACCTACTAGTTTTGCCACATATGTTAATGGCTTTGTCTGGATTAGGAAGAACAAACAAATATACAATACACAGTAAATATGAATCAGTACATAACTAAAAATTGAATACATTGGAACTGTTACACAAAAACAAAAATAAAAACAGAAACACATGGAGATAGAATCTGGCACGGATCAGTCATTGGAAAGACTTTTAATGGGATTATATTGATCAAGTGCATATAATAAACAACTAAGTTATACCAACTAGTTTCACCAACTAAGTCTGTGTTGGCATCTTCAGGGTACATAACTGATGTAAGGCACTAAAAAGTAAAAAACTGTTACAAACTATAATCAACCGATTCCAATTATATTAAACAAAGAACAGAGAGCGTACAATACATTCATAGAGCGTGGATGATATCACTTGTTTTTATTTAGGAACGGTCTATAGTTGGCACTATAATTCAGTTCGGGCGAGTTGAAGGATCTGATAAGGGTCTTCCAGATCATGGGCAAGATTAGTCCTTGGTTCCTGTTAAGGTTTTGTATACAGCGGGCAACTGTTGTAGCCTCCTTAAAAATTCGGGAGCAGAAGTCCTGCTCCATGTAAGGAATTGTGCTTCTATCCCACCCTATGGTATGGTTCGTTCTTGAGAAATGAAAAGCTAACCCCGATTTTTCTTCTCTGTTATTATTGACGTCACCTATGTGTTCTTTTTGCCTAATTTCAAGGCTCCTTGAAGTTATCTTTTGGAGATCTTAAGAATTGTCTAATCGTTTCTGTGGGTTTAAAGGTCACTCTTATTTTATGTGGTCTAAGGAGTCTAGCAATCTTATTGGAAACTGTCCCTAAGTATGGAATGACGATGGTAGAAATATAACGTACATCATCTTGTTGTCTTTGTCGGGGCTCAGAGAAAAGTATCTTGTGGACGAATCTTTGAGGAAATTCATTCATGGTAAGGTTGGTGGATATCAGGGATAGTTCTTCCTGGAGGTCTTGTTGATCTGTTGTAAGGAGAGGGGCACGGTTCTTCAACATGTGTACAATACTAAGTTTCTGAGAAATGTGGTGCGAGGAAGTGAAATGTAAATAACGTCCTGTATTGGTAGGTTTGCGGTAAACTGAGAGGTTGATACCACCATTCGGAAGCTTCTTAATTAAAGTGTCCAGAAATGATAATTGGTTATCTTCTTCAAGTTCTAGAGTGAATTTGATTGTGTGGTGTAGAGAGTTGATTTTGTTAAGAAAGTCGAACAGGTCCTTTTTTGTGTGGTTCCAAATGATAAAGATATCGTCCACATATCTCCGCCATACTGTGGGTTTAGGGTCTGTTTGAGTTAAGATTTTACTTTCAAAATCCCCCATAAAGAGATCAGCACAAGATGGAGAGAGGGGGATACCCATTGCAAGGCCAGTCAATTGCTGATATATGGTCTTATTCCATAAGAAAAAGTTTGATGTTAAACAATGACGGAACAGAGAAGTAATGTCTTGTGGGAGAAAACTTCCTAAAATGTTGATGACTTCCTCCACAGGGATGTTAGTGAATAGAGAAGTAACATCCAGGCTGGCGAGTAAATCCGTATTGGAGATAGAGATGTTGTTCAGTTTCTCAACGAAATGTTGCGAATTTCATATATAAGTGTCCGAATTATGGATGTGAGGTTTGAGGAGGCCTGCCAGGTGTTTAGATAACAGATAAGTTGGCGAATTGATTCCATCCACAATCGGCGTAGTGGTATTCCATTTTGTGTACCTTAGGAGCGCCATATAGTATTGGTGTTAGTGGATTTCAATCTTCGTTTTAAGTCTATACACCATCTCCATATGACGTATTAAATCGTTGGTATCATTGTGGTTCTTTAGTGTTGGGTCTGTTAATAAACAGTTGCTTATTAAGTGCATATAATAAACTTAGTTGTTTATTATATGCACTTGATCAATATAATCCCATTAAAAGTCTTTCCAGAGCTTTTTGGTCAAGAAAATTAAACGTTTTTTTAACATGGATCAGTCATTGTTCAGGTGTTCACAATAATTTGCAGAAAAATTAAAGTCCAATGTGTGGAAAGATCTAATAAGTGTCTTCCAAATGTCACAAAATCGTTCCTTGGTTTCTGTTGAGAATGCCTTGTGAGTGGATTACCATCATAGCCTCTTTGATGTTGAAAGTGCTGAAGTTGTTGCTTATGTAAGTTATGGAGCTCTTGTCCCATTCAATATTGTGGTGAGTGTGGCAGAAATGGAATTCCAGGCCTGAGATCTTCTCTGTTGTTATTATCGATGTCGCCAATATGCTCCTTTTGCCTTATTTCTAAACTTCTAGATGTTTATCCTATGTAAGTAAGGCCACAAGAACATGGAATATTATAAACTCCAAGATGTTTGTTGAAAAGGTTGTGATCCTTAGGGATCTTTATAAGAGGGATAGCATGAACTTGAATGCACTTAGCATCAATAATCACAAGAAATTATTTACTGGCATGAGATCCGGGGCTTTTTGTGTGTGCATGCACACGCACACACACACGCACGTAAAATTACAGTCGGCAGAACTCATTCTTTGCTAGCAGGAAATATTGAAAATTAAAAAGGATATTAAAAAAACAAACGTATTGATATTTTTACTTCATAATGTGACATTTCTGGAATAAGAACAACAAATTCAATATATAAGCAGTTTATCAAGCACAAATTTATTGTACGAGTACATAAAAACTAAAATACACCATTTTTTTAAATTAAGTTTTATATAGCAAATATAAGAAAAAAATTATATTGCAAATTCTTAATGAAAAATGCAAATTTTATTAACTAAGCTTATTCATGTGCTAGATAAAAATGTAAAAATGAATGAATACTAAAAATTTATTTATAAATGTACACATTCAGAAGTTACATGTCACTTAATGAAGGTGCCAGTATTCTGTACTGTTATGGATAGTTTCAAAAAAATAAAAAATAAAATAAAAAGCACTGGTAAGACCTAATACAGAAAATTAATTATTAGTGTGGATGTCTCGTATTAACTTACTACTAAATACATAAACCATAAATTCATGAGCAACAGAGTGTGACATATGTCAAACAGAAATATGCTTTCTAACAAACTAAAAAAAAAAAATTCACAGTATACTTTTGTATTATGTTATGAAGTAGGCAAAGTGTCTGTTTTAGTTTCATTGTCTGTTGATAACGCATGAAGAATGATTACTATTCTGTTATGCATTTGCTTTTTCTCTATTATATTGCCAACTGCTTACTTACTTGTCAAGTCTGCGACACTGAAAATGAATAGAACTTAAAAGAAGCAAGACTCCTGTGTTAGTGGGATCCTGGCGCCAAAGCTGCATGCAGTGCCTCTCTGCATTATCATAATCTCCAGCTTGATACTCCCTATGGGCTAACTCAGCAAGACCTGTAAATGTTTTGTTGATTAGTTCTGATAAAGCTATAGATACATTAATAAAACCATATTTAGTTCATTAGCACAATTCTAGATTTCAAACAAAAAGATTAAAAATAGACAATGTTCAAGAACAATTAAAACTTTCATATTTACGAATTTAGAGACAAAACACGTGTTGAAATGATTATTTTACTTATTATTAATAATATAACACTTGACGTTTCGACCCCTGTATTGAAGTCATCATCAGAAAAATACATGTATATATGAAGACAAGCTACATGCTCTTGCTCTCTACAAAGGTAAATTGAATCTATGCTGTTAATTGATCTTACTTAGCCTGACCTCTAGTGGTAAAAAAAACTGCTAAAGTCCTCCCGTACTAAGCTTTTCTTCAGGACTTGTACAGTTCAGGTTGCTATACTAAGATTTTCTTCTGGACTTGTACCGTTCAGGTTGCTATTGAATGTTAAAAACTTCAAGTCTTCTTGTATTGAGATTTTTCTTTAGCTTGTTCTGGTTGCTATTTTCTAGTAGTATGGTTAAAATTTTCTAGTATAGTTCTGTCACTACTTGGTTCATTTAACAGTCTTTCATAGTAATTACTCCAGACATCTAGGATATCCTTATCTTCAGTTTTCATGTTACTGTTATCATCTTTAATTCCTTTTACAGTACTCTTTCCATATTACCATATTCTTACCAAAGTCTTCCTATGCCTTTTGTTTAGCTACTTTTACACAGTTTAGATTTCTTGCATTTTTCTCTGTATTCTTTTAGGGCATCTGCTTACTTATTTGTTAGGAGCTTTTGGTATGCTTTACTCATTTCCAAGACTGCTTCTTTAACTTCTTGTGTCCACTATAGTGTTCCTATTTTTCTATCCTTGCACACAACTTCACCACATATCTCTCTAGCTGAATCAATCAATGTCTTCTTTTCACAGTTTGCCACTGAGACTCCAATGTTTGGTTATTGTTTTCAATTTGTTTCATTTTTTCTTCAATAATGTTTGTATAGTCAAGTGCAATTTACTTGTAAAAGCTGTTCAACTTTAATTCTTTTTAAAGGTTCTTACATACTGTTCTTTTCGATGTGATATCCATTTTTATGCTGCTTAGTACTAAGTAATGGTCACTTCCAATTTCAAATCCTCTGTACACTCCTGTATCCTGAACAAGCATGAAGATATTACTAGCAACAAAGAACAGTCAATGAGGCTTTTTATTATTTCTTGTGTCTTCTCTCCATGTGAACTTATACACATCTGTATGTTGAAACATGGTGTTAGTAATGACTAGTTCATGTCCTGAGCAGAAATCCAGTAAATACTTACCATTATTTTACATTACTCTTTCCTGCATATAGCCTGGTGGAATTCATTTTCTAGTCTGCTATTCAGATCCCAACAAGGAAAATTATTCCCATTTTCTTTATGTCAGCTGCCTGTTCTAATGACTCAAAAAATTCCTCCACTTCTTCCTTGGAAGAAACCTTCTGTGGGACCATAGGTACAAATCAGTTTCATTGTCCATGTTCCAATTTTGAAATGTGCTCATATACCTCTACTTGAAACTGCTTTCCAATTTATCTTCATGTTCAGTGTTGAATACTATCGCTATTCCTTCCTTTCCTTAATCATTATTGCCTGAAAATAACCTCCTATACTTGTTATTTAGTAAGATCTCACCTGTTTTTGTCTTTGTTTCAGTAATATCAATTAATTCGACAGTCGACACAATTTATTCTACTTTTACTAATTATCACCCAAATATGGAAACTTTTAATTAGTGATCGCTTATCTTAATCCCCCCCCACCTTCTATATAGCTTTGATTTCATTTATTCAACAATTTATAGTCATGCTGCCTGCCAGATGTACAAACAGAAAGCACAAGACTTCATTAACTGTTCTTTTTCAGGAAATAATGTATACTAAACTATTTTTAACTTTAATTACTACTTTCCTATATTTTGGCAACATTGCTGAAGAAAGGCAACCAAAGTCAGGTCTAGAGTCCTAAATGACACCCCTAGTGGGCTAGATTGGGTGGTCTTGGCTGTAGATTGAAGATAAGTGCTTCCCAAAATTTGGAACAATCTCATGCACCCAAATTTGTTGAGGTTTGAAATGTTTCTCAGGGCTGAGGCATATTCAAGGAATAGCCTCTCATTTGTGTTTGCTGTGGTGTAATAGAGTGGCCTTCTTCCAACGTATCCTATGGGATGGCCAAAGCATGGACAGCAAATCCTGAGCGGCTGTAATGGTGGAACTGGATGTAGTCATGTTCAGAAATTCTGATATTGGCTGTCCTGCTTGTTGGGTCATAGTAGGACAGTTTGCAATAGTACAATAATACTAATGACTATAGTCAGTGGTGAGCTATGGAAATTTTAACAAAGGGCTCGCATTGTCAAGCAAAAAAAAAAGCCCTTATAATACTTATATTGTGACTTTTGTAGAGCTTCTGACAGATATGATAATTCCTGTAGGATATCAATCATTAATGCTAGATCTTTTAAAAATTCTAAATTGAGAAGTCGGTTTAAAAAGCCCTTATATTTATTCGATGCAAAATGCTTGCATAAAGCATCGAATAAATAGGGTAATTTCACCACAAAGCAAGAGCCATTCGTAAACTGCAAGCTGCCCATCGTGGTCCAAACACACGGCCGATCTTTAAAATTTCGATACCAAGGTCTTTTGCAATCATATTTAATTTTCGTTGATTTTTAGTGATTAATGATAAAAAGTATATAATTTATCCATAAATATTTCAAAATGATTTATTTCTTTAATGTTTTTTTTATCGCATTGTCTAATGCTAATTGTAAACGATGAGCTAAGCAATGCCAAATCACAATGTTGGGAAATTTTTGTAGAAGTTTGATTGCAACACCTGATTTGTTTCCTAACATTACACTAGCTCCATCAGAACAAAATGCAATGAGATGATTTTTTAAATAGTTATCAGAAAATCCATATGAATTTAAAGTAGGCAATTATAGTAGCATGTATACATTCTGCGGTGGTATTTTCTAGTTCTACAAGATTATTAAACAAGAAGAACAAGGGGCTCGCAAATTTGAGAAAAATTTAACAAAGGGCTCGCGCGAGCCCCTTATAGCTCACCACTGACTATAGTACTGTCCACTTTCCCACAGTATGCGGCTGGTCTTTGGGGAGAAGATATTGGATGCCAATTATGTTTTTTATGTATACTAAAATATCAAGTTACTATACTTGATATTTTAGTATACACTGTTATTTCCTGAAACACTTATAGACTACATAAAAAATTTACATCACTTACCTGCTCCACCAAAACCCAGCCACATTCCCAATCCTACGAGTTCCCTTGCAGTTGCAAACTGTTCTACTACAGTCAAACAGGCAGGATAGCCAATATCAGAATATCTGAACACAAGAATTACATCTGGTTCCACCATTACAGCCACTCAGGACTTGCTGGCCATGCTTTGGATATCCATCACAGGATATGCTGGAAGAAGGCAACTATTACACAGTAAATACAAATAGGAGAGGCTATTCCTCAAATCAGCCTCCTCAGCCCTGAGAAACTTTACAAACCTCAACAAATTTGGGAGCATGAGACTGCCCCAAATTTGAGAAGCACTCATCCTCATCTCTTCAAGCCCAATGACCAAGACCACCCAATCCAGCCCACTAGGAGGAACCATTCAGGGCTCTAGACCTGACTTTGATTGCCTTTCTTCTGCCTCATTTTTCCAGTGATTAGTGCCTATATCCACATATCATTTTTGTGATCCTTGATGATTATGATGTAATGTTGCTAAATATAGAAAAATATTAAAGTTATTATAATTGATATTTTAGTATACGCTGTTATTTCCTGAAAAATAACAATTATGAGTCTTCTTCTCTTCCGTCTAAGACAGGTTGAGTCTTCTCTATTCTTTGCTGTTCAAAAAAGTTCCTTATATGTTCTGCATCCCGAGATGTTCTTTATTAATTTCAACCAGGTAATTCTTGGTCTTCTGGGTCTTCTTTTTTCAGTTGGAAAAGTATTGATTAGGACATTAGGAAGTCTGTCTGCTT
Source organism: Typopeltis vanoorti (assembly GCF_054136105.1). NCBI lineage: Eukaryota > Metazoa > Arthropoda > Arachnida > Uropygi > Thelyphonidae > Typopeltis > Typopeltis vanoorti. The sequence continues at coordinate 74,549,862 of NC_143556.1, read as the reverse complement.
CCATGCGTACAGTGTGTCCAAACCATCTCAGTTGTTGTTTTCTAATTTTTTTCTATTATTGTCTTTTTATACAATAGTTCTTGCCTGACTGTGATGTTTGTTTTCTTTTCTATCCAACTTGTTCTATTTATTTTTCTTAAGCATTTCATTTCAAATGCCAGCAGTTTTTTCTCCTCTCTTTTTTTAACTGTCCACGCTTCTGCTCCACAGATGACTGTTGGTATAATTATTGCTTCATATAATTTGATTTTGGCTTGCTTAGATATCTTGTTTGTTTTCCAAATTTTCTGTAATTTTCCCATGGTGGTCCATCCTATCGCTACTCTGTGTTTGATTGTTTTGAGTTCATCTATTGTTTCTGTTAGTTTTGATCCAAGGTATATGAAGTTGTCTACTTGTTCTCCATTTAGGGTGGCTGAGATGGTAGTTCTGTTCCTCCCTATTTTCATCACTTTTGTCTTTTGTATATTTATTGTCATGTCATATGTTTTACAGGTTTCGTTTAGCTTGTTGATCAACTTTTGTAGTTTATTTGGGGTTCTTGCAAGAAGGACGAGATCATCTGCATATTTGATATTATTTATGTTTAAACCATTGACACTGATTCCAGGCTCATTGTCTATTGCCTTCTTTACAACTTCTTCTAGATATATGTTGAATAGGATAATGGGCATCCTTGCATTACTCCTTTTTGGATCTCTATGGGTTCTGTTGTGAGTGTGTCCTTTTTAATTATTGCATTTGTCTTAGAGTAATATTTTATCAGAAATTGTATTATATATTTGTCTATTGCTTTTTCTAGTAGAATTTTAAGAAGGATTTCTCTGTTGATGTTATCGAAAGCTTGTTTAAAGTCCACAAAACAACAATATAGTTCTTTATGATCTTCCCAGCTGAGCTCTGCTAGTTGGTGCAATGTGAAAATTTAGTCTATTTTTGAATAGTTTCCTCGGAAACCAGCTTGTTCTATGCCTATCTCATTTCTTCGTAGGTGTTTTTTAATCTATTTTGTATAATTCTTATGAATATTTTATAGGTGTGAGGGAGTAAATTGATTGGTCTGTAATTTCTGCAGTCTCTTTTGTCTCCTTTCTTGTATATTGGTATGATCTTTCCAGTTCTGCAGTCATCTGGGATCTCTCCTGTTTGTAGTATTTTATTGAATAGGGTTGTTAAATATTCTATTGATATGCTGCCTCCATATGACCACAGTTCAGTAGGGATAGTATCAATGCCTGGTGCTTGATTGTTTTTCATCTGTTTTATTGCATATCTAACTTCTTGTAAAATTTTTGGGTGATAATATTTTCTTCTATTGTTGGCATGTAGTTTTGTTTCCTTGGTGGAAGATAGTCTTAAAATGGTTTGACTAGATTTTTCTTACATATTCAATATTCCCGGTTTCAGTCATCTTGTTGTTGATCATTGTTACTGTTTTTGTAATTCCTTTGTAATTTCTCTTACAGTATCATGGAAGACTTTTAGGTTATTTTGTTGGTATGCTTCTTGGCATTTCTTAGCTTTTTCTTCTAACCATTTTTCTTTGGCTTTTTTGCATAGGTTATCAACTTTATTTTTTAGAGCTCTGTATTTTTCTCTATTCTCTTCATTGTTTTGTTGGTTGACAAGTATCTTGGCCTCTCTTTTCTCTTCTATGGTAGCTGTGATTTCTTGGGTTATCCACTGTTTGTTTATTTTGGGTTTGGAACCTAGAGTGTCTTTTGCAATTGATAACACTGTTTCTTTTCCTTCTTCCCAGTATTTTCTGCTGTTCTGAAAGATGGAGGGTTTTAATTTCAAGCACATCTGTTCTAAAAATTGACTTCTGCTTGAGCAATCTTTTAGTTTTGATAGGTTGATGTTTTCTTCTTTTCTGATATTATTTTTCCTGTTGAATTTTATCTTCACTTTGGCAGTTAATATTTCGTGGTCAGTGTCAAAATCAAAACTTCTTGATGTTCGTATATTATTTACTGATCTTTTCCATTGTTTGTTTATGATGATATAGTCTATGCAGTTCTTTATATTACCATCCGGGGATGTCCATGTATATTTATTATTAGGGCGTTGATAGAAATGTGTTTGTAATCATTAGATCGTTTGCTTTACAGAAGTGGAGTAATTGTTCTCCTCTGTCGTTAAGCTCTCCATATCCAAATTTCTCCATCACATCTTTTTTGCCTGCTGTGAACTGTCCTATTTTAGCATTAAAATCTCCCATCACTATCATGAGTTCTCTATTTTTGGGATTATCTATTTCCTGTTGTAGTTCTTCATAGAAATTTTCTATTTCTTCCTCTGAATGGTTACTGTCTGGTGTATATATTTGGATTATTTTAATTGTTTGACCTTTTTCTTTATTATTCTAGGAGACACTGGGTTTATTTCAATTACTGAGTGTGTAAGTTTCTTTTCAATTAATAATGCAACTCCTTCTCTGTGTATGTTATCTTTTCTTCCTGAGAAGTAGTCTTCCTTCTGGTAAATCCATGAATCCATTTCCACACCAATGTGTCTCTGATAAACCTAAAATACTCCATTTCACTCTTTGTAAATGGTTACAGTTACGAGTAACCAATATATAAGCTTGTCTACCAGAATTACAAGACTTCATTCCTGCTTAGTCCTAGTGTTAAAGTCTATCTGGATAATTTTACATTTTACTCAAAAATTAAAGTTATGCAATTAACCGTTATGGTCAAACAATCACATTATCATCCAGCTCAACAAAACAGTATCCATAAAACATTAAACACAGAACTAGGACTATTTGTTCCAATAATGCTGCTCTTGTCACTGAACTTGCTTATCTGCTTATCTTTGCCACACATTTTTAGTCAATGGCTATAGCCTCCAAAAAATAGTTAAAATACCAAATGTTCCCTAACTCCCCTCTACAATACACAAGACCACAGCAAAACTTATCATCCCTTATATCTGGGACACATCTGAGAAAACAGCCAGTGCTAACAGCTATCACATCCAGGAGTGTGAAGTGCCATGTACTTGTAAAGTGATTTATGGACAGAAGGAAGATTATGAACACCTACCCATCATATCATCATCCTATGTTCACTGGGCATCCACAGATGCCATATGGTCACTCCGATGATTGGTGATGTGCCACATATAGTCCTGTTGTATGCTTTCCTGGAGGCTTCAACTCTCTCTGAAGATCAGTCACTCCACACACACGCACACCATCCATTCATCTCATTGACAGTCTAACTTTCCTCTTTTTCCAGGAACTTTACCTTCTATTACTGTTCTGAGAAGTCCTCCTTCCATCCTTTCAATGTGTCAAAAATATTTTAACTTTCTTCTGTCAATATCCTTAAGGAGCCTTAAAGTTCTACTGATCTTTTCGAACACCCATTTCATTTGTACAACTTTCAGTATATGATATCTTCAACAGTCTTCTGTAACACCACATCTCAAAAGTAGCTATCCTTTTCTTATCTGACTTCTTTAGATTCAGAGTCTCATCCATAAGCCGTGGTTGAAAAAACAACTGCATCCAAAGTTCTCAACTTTGTTCCCATGAAGATAGATCCATTCTTCCAGATTTCAGACAAGTCTGACTGTTGTTTTAGCCATTCCTAATCATCTTCTGAACAGCAATTCTTCACATTAAAAATGGGTCTCAGGTACTCAAAACTTGCTGACTTCCTCAATTCTTTCTCCATTAAGGTACACATGTTTCTCAAGAGCTTCTTGTTTGTATTTCCTTTGAAAACCATAATCTTTGTCTTGCTAGGATTAAATTGAAGTCCTTTATTACTGATCTTAACTCTTTATCAAGAATTTGTCCTGGTTTTCTTCCTTATCATTACAGAGGAGTACAGTATCATCAGCATTCCTCAGATTACTGATCAATCTACCACCTATCTAATTCCTGTCTTGAGCTCATCTGATAATTCACACATGATGTCCTTCACATATATACTAAACAAGTGAGGAGAAAGTAAATATCCTTGCCTAACTCCTTTTCCAACCTGAAGCCAATCAGTTAATCCCACACCTGTTCTTACAAGTTGGCTATCAAAATGATAGTATGTTGAGGAAACTCCAATCTTTTCATTACTTCCTAGTTTCACATGCTGAACACAGTCCAAAGCTTCAGAGTAGTCTAAGAAACACATTACCAGGGGGGGGTCTAAATTCTTTATATGATCTGATTTCTGGTGCCCTTACCTTTCCTAAAACCTACTTGTTCCTCTGGCATCTCTGCCTCAACTTTGGCCTCAATCCTATTTAGCATGATCTTCAATAAAATTTTGCTTGCATGAGATATTAAACTAATAGTTCTATAGTTCTTGCAGCCTTCATATCTCCCTTCTTATGTAGTGGCATGAAAACCAACTTTTTCCAGTCTCTAGGCTATGATCCTGTTTCCCATATCCTTGTAATCAATCTATGAAACACTCTTATCCCTCCATCCCCTGTGGCCTTAATTAACTCTGCTGGGATTCCATCTGCACCTGGGATCTTATTGCTGTTAAGCTGCTTAACTGCTCTTTTAACATCATGCCAAGTAGAGGAGGTTCCAAACTGGAATTTTCTTGGTGAGAGGGCTCCTCCAAATTTTCTTTGTCCACTCTATTGTACAGTTCCTCACAGTATTCTTTCCATCTGTTTTCGATTTCCAATTCTTCTGTTAGTAATGATTCATTCCTGTCTTTGATGACATTCAATTTGGGCTTAAACTTCTGCTTTAGGTCATGAACTAAAAGCATCCTTTTATAATTGTGCCTCCTCAATCTGGAACTCTACCCAGAAAACTTAAATACATTTAACACCATTGTTATAGAAGTCTGAACAGACCATGCTTTAGACATACTTCGACACAGGATATCATGGAAAACTACTGAAATGCTAAACATAAGTCATAAGTTAGTTTTTGGAATTAGCAGCAGCTATGATATATTCCTCAAACTTCAACAAGTATGACTATATTAATTTACCAAAAATCTGCATGAAGTCGTTTTGAGATCAACTTAATACTTAACTAAACCCCTCTTATCCAACAATATATGGTGCCAAGTTAGGACTTGAGTTCTTTGTATTTTACAATTTTAAGAATCTATTCCCCATAAATAACTGACTGTTAGCATTTGCATAAAGTAAAACTATTTGTACTTTGATGATAAAAGGTATAAAACTAGCAAATATTAATGGCTAAATATTTATTTGTTCCTTGGTGTCATGAATTAAATAGCAAAATTACAGATGAATAATTGCTAATACCATTCAATTATTAAAATATTTTCCTTTGTAACCATGGGAAAAACTTCCTATAGCATATCCTGGACGACTCCATTTTTCCATTTGGGAACAGGTGCAATATGGCACTGTTACACAATCTGCTACAAGCCACGTTGGTCTAATACGCAATAAGGAATTTACTTCTGACAAACAAAACATACTCCCCATACAAGAATACTATCTCCAACCTCGACAATGGAAATCATGCAAAAGGCATACTGACATTCTTTGTGCTATATATGTAGTCATCCATCTGCACTACAGCAGGAGATGCTCACTGGACCAACACAGCTTTTTCAAAGCAGCACAATGATTCAACATCCCTCCAGCCCAATCAACATGTTGTTACCACATTCATTTTCGATGACATTTGGAGAAGATGCTGTTCCTACACTCCTGATGTATCATGGCAAACTGGAACATCGCTTATCAGTTAATCGATACAATGTACTTCACTTAGTATTCACTTTCCATGTAACTTTACAGTTTTGTCAGTGACAAGTAGGTTCACCATTTTTGCACCCCTTGAACTGTGAACAATCAACAAAGTGTACCATTTCTGAGACAAATTGAAAAGAGCATGATGGTTGTCAAAACTTCAAACTTCATAATCTTGTTACCTTATCCCATGATAACTTTAAAACTCCAGACTGAACAAACACACCAGATTATACTGAACTAATATAGTTTAATCTATATTGTTTTGTTTTGTAAGTTAGATAAGGTAAACTGAATATAAACATTAATGTCCATGATATTATAGCAATATAAAACATTCTGACTAGTATGAGGAGGTTAAGTTTAAGGTTAAGTAAAGTGTTAATTTGTTCCAGGATTATATGTGTATATTTATAATGTATAAAGTCTTATGATGGCATGATCGCAAATTCCCACATAGGATTTTGCCCTAATACTTGTATTTTGCTTGTGTAATTTTGTAATTTTATTCTTGGTATTGAATTGTGTTTTATATAATAGAAATTGAATTGTACCATGTTTGCGATCTTAAATAAACTTTTGTTCATTAATAATACAGTTGTCTGAGATTGCTGCCTAATGCACCACTTGAAAAAAATTTACGAACCAAATCATGCGGGAAATTAATGTGTTAAGTTACGAGATAAAGGGTCACAACTGCTTAATAGATTCACACTCAGACATATTTTTGTAATTGCTCCCTGTTTTCGAATTATATATCCTAAACTAAATGTCCTGAAAGGCACAGTATAATATAAATATTAGGGACACTAAGGGGAGAAAAAGCTTAAATATTTGAATTTTGTATTATCTCGTGCATAGTTAAGTACTGAATAAAGATATATTAGAGATTCACTTGAAAGGATAAAAGAAAGTTTAATAATCATAGATAGGGACACAATATAAATGGCGCAGTAGACACGATGTAGTTTAGCTAATTAAAATCTTAATTATAAGCTATTCACAACAAGTTGGTTTTGGGTGCAGGTCAGACAACTGAGAGGCAAAAGTTTAGTTAAGTTTTGTTGAAAATTTTAAAGAGTAAATTAGTGTAAATTGGATGCAAGTATGACTGAATCCTCTAGTAGTTTAGGCATGGACAACAGCGAATTTTTTCGTTACATTAACCCACAGCAGGTGTTCCCACAATTTTCGGGTGAGGAGACTGATGATGTCCTGAATTTTTTTAGTTACATAGAAGAGCTTAGGAGAGTTGGAGGACGGACTGATTTTCAGTTGCTAGTCTTGCTCCGGAGTAAACTGGTGGGAAAAAACTAAAGCTTTCCTGTATTCCTCTCCCATTCTCAAGGAAACCCTGGATTACTCCTGATTTAAGAGTCCTAACTTCTGAGTTCTCAAAACTGGGAAACTTGGGACCTAACTTATGGAAGCTCCAGAGGTGCTCTCAGAAGGAAAAGGAAAGTGTGGCTGAGTTCCATAACAGGTTACTGACGATAGCTAGTACCTTGAGTGTCCTTAGTGAAGAAAAGCCCCACTTGGACTGGGCCATTTTTCAACAATTCAGACAGAGAGTCAGACCCAAATTAAAGGAGACGGCATTCGATAAAAGATTGTCCAGTTTAAGTGAATATTACGATGCTGTAAAGGATCGTGAACAATTGCTTGGAGACCTCCATCCCGCACATGTTCCAGGGTCAATAAACATAATTGAAGAAAAGGGCAATTCTGAAAAGGGACAAGGAAGAAAGGAGCATCTATACGAGATAGAGGTAAGGCCAGTGCATATGGAAGACACTGCAATGCTTTGCTGGACACTGGGACTCAATCATCCATCATATCTGAGGATTACTTTAAGATAAGAGAGCCTTATGCCAAAGATAATATCACTCACCTTAAAAAACGAGTGAGAGTATCAGGTGTCACAACTTCCACGATTTGTGCTTCTAGGTCTGTAAATCTTAAGTTATACCTGCCTGAGTTCAAATTATACGCTTGGCAGAAGTTTCTGATCCTACCAGGATCCTCTCTTCCACACATCAAGCTGATCCTGGGTAGGGATTTTCTGTCTAGGTATGACTTTAAATTTAATTATGTGAGGAAGGAATTATACCTATAGAGACAGATTACAAGAAGAGGACAAACTCATGAGTTGTGTAGAGAAAGGAGAAATGAGCCTCAAGAAAGGAACCATGAATCCCACGTGAATAAAATGAAGAAATCATCAAATGAGGAGTCAATAACTGAAAGGAAATCAGAGGTAGTTAAGGTTAAATCAGAGGTAAATTACTGCAAGGTTAGAAGAGGAAGGAGAAACAAAAGAAAAAAACAGAGAAATTAAATACATCAGTTATGAGTAAATGGATAATGCATACTTTGTAAAAAAGTTTTGGCAAAAAAAAAAAAGGGGGGGAAAGGGGAAACTCAGGATATGAGAAGAGGAACACTTTATAGAAAAATTTTTTTTGAAAAACAAAATTTTTTATTTAAAGGGGGGACCTTTGTTATACCCTGATAACCAAGAATGTAAAAATTTCAGTTATCATGGTGTAACAAGAAAATAAAAATATAAAATCCTATGTAAGTAGCTAATACAAAATATTTAAAAACAGAAAAAATGCTTGCATCCAAGTAAAATAATTATAGCAGAAATTGTATGTTTAACTAAACAATAAAAAAGGGAATCTTATTACAAAAAAAAGGAAATGGAAAAAAATAGATTTAGTAAGACAAAGAAGATTAGAGATAAGAATTTGTATGTGAGAGGCTAGTTTAACACTTGAAAAGAGGAGATTAAAATATTCAAGTAAATTCTAAAGGGGGGATTAATTTAGTATAGAGGCTAGATTAAAACAAATGACGATCGCTCAAGGTCAATTCCCGAAGTGAGACGTCGTCAAGTGAGTCGCGTGCAAGGAACCGTAGCATGTTTTGGGCAGAAAAACACGACTTTAATTGGCAAGTGAGATTGACTCCAGTAGGGGGAAAGAATTTGAAGAAGGTGCCGATAGGAACCATGCAGATAAAAGGGGGTTAGGAATATCCCAAAAGGCTTTTTTTCCCGCTCAGAGTTTCTTCACGAAATCTTCGTATAGGTAACATGTGGTTTTCCTGAGTGACGGCGTAGGAGTTATCTCCGTCTGACACAACTAGGATACAAAGTGTGCAGGAATTCGATTCCGTATTCCTATTGCAAGAGACGAGGAACGCCGTATAGTTACAAGAAAAAAAAAATTGTCTATGTATCTCATCATCCAGTACTCTTATCGAAGGAAAGAAAATCCATACAGAAATCCGTGCCCACGTGATGAGTTCCAGTGATAGAATAGAAGATCCTGCGTGTGTCCTTATTCAAGAACGAAAGGTATAGATCGTGAAAACCAGGGTTCGTCCTAGAAAGGTACCGTAAAATCTTGTGTCAATTGAAATCGTATACCATTGCAATCAATTACTGGATAGTCGAAGATATATTAGGACTTTAGTACAAATCAGAGTAGAATGAGAGTAAACTAGTTTATATTATTTGATAAGCATTCATGTGCTAGAGATTTATGTATGCGCATGGTATTTCATATGAGTGTCTTAAAGGTCAAATGTATATATGGGCATAGCGCAAGGATAGTTTAACCTATATTGTTTTGTTTTGTAAGTTAGATAAGGTAAACTGAATATAAACATTAATGTCCATAGTATTATAGCAATATAAAACATTCTGACTAGTATAAGGTTAAGTAAAGTGTTAATTTGTTCCAGGATTATATGTGTATATTTATATGTATAAAATCTGTTATGACGGCATGATTGCAAATTCCCACATATGATTTTGCCCTAATACTTGTATTTTGCTTGTGTAATTTTGTAATTTTATTCTTGGTATTGAATTGTGTTTTATATAATAGAAATTGAATTGTACCATGTTTGAGATCTTAAATAAACTTCTGTTCATTAATAATAAAGTTGTCTGCTGCCTAATGCACCACTTGAAAAAACGTATGAACCAAATCACATGGGAAATTAATGTGTTAAGTTACGAGATAAAGGGTCACAACTGCTGAATAGATTCACACTCAGACATATTTTTGTAATTGCTCCTTGTTTTTGAATTATTTATCCTAAACTAAATGTCCTGAAAGGTGCAGTATAATATAAATATTATGGACACTAAGGGGAGAAAAAGCTTAAATATTTGAATTTTGTATTATCTTGTGCATAGTTAAGTATTGAATAAAGATATATTAGAGATTCACTTGAAAGGATAAAAGAAAGTTTAATAATCGTAAATAGGGACACAACAACATGCCCCTTTTCTTTAGCGTTCAAAAGAGGACTTTTTAGGTGTTACCTCACATCACTTAGAGAAAAAGTGCACAAATATTAAGAGCATGCAAGAAGAGCTGTCTTGTGAAAATCTAATCTCAAATTCTGTTTAATTACAGAATGTCAAGTAAGAGACCAATGCAAATTCTTAGCTATCATACCATGAGGGAGAAAACCAAAAATGTGAATTTTTACTGGCAGTGCACTTCAAAGTTGTATTTTGTGTCACAACAATCTTGGATGCAATGCAGAGTGAAGGATCATTCATGAAGCTAGAGAGACAGGGGAATAAGTGAATTACATGAAAAACTCACCCCCCCTTTTTTTTCCCTTCTTAAGTTTCACAAAAAGTTGCTGTGATAGGCCATCCCTCCTAATTTAAGATTATTCAAGTTTTCTCTAACTTTGGTCTTCAAGAATGGAGACTTCTCCCCCTTTACAGTAATTAGGAACCTCATCTCACTATACAGCAGGGTCCTTGAGTTACATCGGAAATCCGTTCCTACGCAACGCGATTTTCGATGCAAGTCAGAATTACCATAGCCAAAGTTACTTACCTAACCTAAAACACCCTAAAGTCATAAGTATATATCAAGAAACAGAACTGGGCCATAGAAAAATGAAAGGGAGAACAAAATTACTGTATAGTACAGAAAAATGACAAAAATGAAACTGTAATAAAAGAGCAATCCCCAAAATGACAAATTAAACTGTACGTTGTGAACAGATGATTAAAAAAAACAAAAAACAAAAATGAAAACAATTCTTTACCTTTTATCCTGTGGTTGGCTTGCAGACTGGAAGGGGTGTTGCAAGGAGGGAGAGACTGACTTATGTTTGGGAGCCATATTTAAGGGTAAAAAGTCACAAAAAAACACAAACGTGAGAGAGTGGATGTAAACAAAGTTCGCGGTACCCAAAGAGTGTATGCTGGGACCCAAGCGACGCCACCTGTCCTAAACAAATGCTGCGTAATGGCATATTCTTCCACTGGGCTCACAAACAAGTTCGCCCACACCGTTTGAATTTTACGTCGCGCTGCTTCAAGTCGAAATTTATTTTTTAAATTATTTATGGGATTACTGCAGTAAAGTTGAAACGACAGGTCGAGGATCCCCCCACCATACTAATTTTCATATATATAGAGGCAGCCCTTGGGTTTATGACAGTTCAACTTATACCAATTCACAATAACGGTGGATGCCTGAATGTGCTTTCTTACTGTAGTGTGGTCTGACTGAGAAACGACGCTAGCAGGCACTCTAGTGTCAGAGTGTTTACCGAGCTACTATGACGTATATGTATCAAACCTAGTTTTACTGTTGAATCTACATTGTTCTATTTAATTTTATTTTAGATACATACGTATTTAAATTGATAAAGTACATAATTACATACCATGCCTGATAAAAGAAGTGCAGAAAAGTTAGCAGAACTTGGTGTTAAGAAGACGCAGAAATCAATCACACTTGAAAAGAAGATAAAGGTGATTCGAAGAATGGAAGATGGGCAGACACATGCTAATGTCTGTAGAAGTATGAACTTACCTCCATTGAATGTTACTACAATTATGAAAAATGCAGATAGAAAAAAACAGTCTGTGCATGTGAACAACCTTGACATCCAATGGTGTTCTTACTTCAGCAAGGTTTTGAGGATGTCCAGGGGCATTATCCAAGAGAAGCAATGCCTTGGCTGGCAAATCATTTTCTTTACAGAAGTGAAGCATGGAAGGACAAAAATAATTTGTGTACCAATCTATAAAAACATCTTTTGTAACCCAAGCTTTCTTGTTCCATTTCCAATAGACTGGCAGCATAGCTTTTAGACCCTTGAAGGTGCGTGGTGTCTGTGAATGGTACACTAACATTGGTTTAAGCTTCAAAGTTTAGGAGACATTTACGCTTTTGTTGGGTGCAAGTCTATCTTTTACAGCTTTAAAACTTGGAGCAGAATGTTCTTCACAGGAAATGAAGGTGCATGATGGCAATTTTTTTCCAGTAGAGCCCAGTCTCATCAACATTAAAGATGAGATCAGGAGGATAACTTCCTTGTTCTACACAGTCTTGAAATTCTTTAGGAAAAGCAGCTGCTGCCGCAACATCTGCACTTGCCGGCTCACCAAATAATTTGACACTATGGCACTTACTTCGAGACTTAAATCTCATGAACCAACCTTTGCTTCCTAAAAAAGTTTCTTCGCCTCCGTCTTTTTAAGATCTTCAAAAATTCTTTTTGCTTTCTCAGTTATAACAGCCTGCATCAGAGGAATGTTTTTCTGATTCAAGTCATCCACCCATAATGATAATTTTTCCATTTTCCAAAATTGCCCCCAAACACAACATCGCTTTTGCAACCGATGGATCAGGGGATTATATCATCTTCAAAGCCTATTACCTCTGTATAACATTTATGGAAATGGTAAGAGTCTTGGACACTTCAGGAAAAACTATTAAAAGACTAATCGATATTTTGAAGGGCATTAACAACATCAAGGCAGCTTGGGACAAGTGTCAGCAAAGTGTTTAAAAGGAGCATGGCAAAAACTTCTTCCAGCATTTATGCACGACTTCGAGGAATTGGACCAAGAGGAGAATGTTATTGAAGACGTTACCAAGCTTGCGCAAGAGGTGGGATTGGACAATATTACAGATGAAGATGTGACAGAAGTCTTAGAGAGCCATGATAAACCACTTTCGAATGAAGACTTAAAAGAATTAGCTGAACAATTAAGTCAACATCCAAAGGAGGAGAAAGAAAATTAAGAAGGTCCTCTGAGAGATATAAAAACGGCCAATTAACAGCGTATCCTTGCAAGCATAGAGACATTGACTGATGAACTCCGCAAAACGGACCACGATTGGGAATGGAGTGCGAACGTAAAAGGAGTGTAATCGCATCTATTCGACCTTACACTGGACTCCTTAAAGAAAGATAACACTGGATACTTTTTTCAAAAAAAAATGCAGGTGATCCGAAACCAGGAACTTCAACATAGAAATATAAATTATATGTAATATCTTTTCGAAGTTTCATATTTTTTGTATATAATTTTGTTTTGTTTTCATTATTAATAATTTTATTTTAACAAATGTATGTATCATCAAAGCTCTAAATGCACATGAATAATGTTACACATACTTCATGTGCATATTTTTTGAATGCGCAGAACATAACTTTGTACTTCCCATTAAAATTGGGTTTGTTTTACGCCGATTCGGTTTACGCCTGTTTTTTTCAGGAACAGTAGTGAGGCATAAACCGAGGGCTGCCTGTACTTCATTGTATATGAAACTAAACACATGCTTGAATATACAGTCAAGTACATTCATAGTGTACAGTGCATGATAATATCACTACCACTTTATAATTAAAGTAATACACCAAACACCCTTACATTAAAATGAGCTATTTCTTGTTAATTTTGCATATACTAAACTTTCACTTTATATTACAATAAATTTGCCTCACCATACAAATTAGTGAAAAAATCCCAACCTAAACCTCATAGATACTTTATTCTAAAAGAAATCCACTTATAGCAAAGTATTTGTGGTTGGTTCCTATAAATTTGCTGTAGCAAGTCAACTGTATCCTTTTTACTGTACTATGTTTTTATGCTTTACTATTATTGACTGCCACTGCCATTATTCATTAGTACAGCAAAAAAATAATTCTGTATTGCACTCCACATAACATGAGATTGCAACAGATGTCACTGCAGCTTTGTATCCTCAGTGGCAACAAAAATTCACTTTTGAATACTTAAACTTTCAAGTAAAATTTTGCATGGAAGTATTACTTGATATACTAAATGGGAGATTAGGTTTCATGTGATAATGTTGTAATTAAGCCATGTTTGAGGAGAATGAACTATGTGTTTAAGTGAATGAGGAGAATATTGCATATATATTTAGAGAAGGGAGGTATGGTAGGAATAAGAATACACATAAGATCAAATTGAAAATATGGCCAACTAAAAAGATAACATTGTGATAAACATGCCAAATACTACCATGTCATAATTTGCATGAAATGTAGACCATAATACCAATAATTTGTGATCCTAAAACAGCTTAAATTTCACATTAAGATTATTATTATATTGTATATGTTCGTTATATTGTATACCATACTTAAATATTTAAAATAAAATTAAGCGCAATATCTGGAACATATCAAACATAATATATCTACAAATCTAGTAAGTTTATAAATAAACTTACTAGCTTTGAGTATTCTTTTCTCTAAAGAAGCGAAAAATTTCTGCACACAATCATACATAAATTAATATTCAATTTTAAAAGAAATTAAATTCATGACACTAAATAATATTAATAAAATTACATACTCTGGAATGCTGCAGCTGCAGCTGATGATGACATATCATTTGGTCTACTCCGTTTATTCCCATTGATTCCTGTAAATGGAAATAGCACTTAACTACATATACATGAAAATCATCATTAAAAATTTATATTAATTGCAGGCGAATTAAAATGTGAATATCATTAAGATAAGTTATATATTAATATTAATGCTGATGAGAAATGTATGCAAGAAATTGAAACAGGGTTTTGGAGCTCATTTGGAATACATAAATAAGTTAGTTTCTCTCTTCATAAGACTTGAACACAACTGCATTCAGGCAGACTACCAATGATTTGTATTCTAGGTTTCTCAAGGATGAGAAAATGATCCAGAGGTGAATGACCAAGGTCTTTGAAACTACCTATAAGGTTAAACTAAAGGATTGCAAGTTTACAGAATTTGTCGATAGCTAGAAAAGTGGAGATATGATATAAAACTACTGTACTAATAATGTTTCTAAGATAAATATAGAAGAACAATGATACATATATAAGAAGAAAACAAGGGATCACTGCTGTAAAATATATATAAGAGTACAGCTTCAGGAAACCCATTTACCACTTTGTGTGAATAATGATTAACATGAGCCTCCCATAATGAGCAACTGTGGAAATGCGCAGATAATTTTTTATGAATGTTTAATGATTTTTCAAACCACTAATAGCTAAGTTTGTATTTAGAAGGAAGCCTCCAAAGCTCAGTCAGTATAGATGAAGTCCTTTGGTCAGAAAAAACTGGGTTCCATTCTTGTCAATGACGCGAGGAACCTTTATCTAGTCTCTTTTGACTAAAGGTGAATTAGCCGGTCTCATATGGAAGTAGATGATTTTTTTCTCCCGGAAACTCTGATTTTTTTGTCCATCAGAACAGACAAAATGGCCAGTAGAATATATGCAATTTACAGACAAGAACTTAGAGGCATAGGGGTAACTGCCTTATCCTCGTATTACAGTTAGGAAATCCAAGGATACTTGGAAGGCTGTGCGCTTAAGTGCCTGTTAAAACCACTGATAATAAAAGTGTATTTAGAAGTTTAGCTACCTCTGCTCATGGATTATATGCTGTCTACCTATGTATTTAATGTTCCAATGAAGACCATTAAAATAGAAATCAAAACACCAAGTTGCAACTTAAGTGTGGGAGAAGAAAAAAAAAAATCCAAACAGCCAAGAG
Source organism: Typopeltis vanoorti (assembly GCF_054136105.1). Classification (NCBI taxonomy): domain Eukaryota; kingdom Metazoa; phylum Arthropoda; class Arachnida; order Uropygi; family Thelyphonidae; genus Typopeltis; species Typopeltis vanoorti. Next base: position 74,534,301 of record NC_143556.1, on the reverse strand, counting down.
AAATGTTATAGTGAATGCTTATAATTAACTGAAAAGCTAAAAACTCCGTCACGAAATTTTAAGATGTCTTTAAAGCAAATTATTCTATATACCATTAAATACATATATCAAGTTATACTATATACCACATAAAAGCCAATCACCTTGTTATCAATTCACACACACAAGAGGACATTTTTCTTTTGTGAAATTTGTACTCCAACTCATCAACATTATAGATTTCTTGGCTCAATAGAAGTAAAAAAATAACACCAATTTAATGTAAAAATTCTGCCCAATTTTATCATTATCCTCAGTGATCATCTACACAAACTACAACTGTGATGGTTATAATCACGCAGAAAAGAATACTAAAAAATAAGGATGTACATGGTGTAAGTATAAAATTAATAAATACGAGGGCTATTTAAACAAGATTATGTTCCAAAAGTAGTTTGAAATTCGTATTTAGGTTTGGATCATGAATCAGAGCTACAGAGCTTTCTGATAGCTTCTAATATAAGACATTTAAGTCTTATTCCAATAGACCTTGCATCAAAAGCACAATGAGCCAGTATCTAATGCAATGACTTCAACCTGGTTGGCAGAGTAGACAGTGATGCTGAATGTCTGTAGGTAGATGAATTGCCTAGTGTGAGTGTTACCTTGCTTACTGGAGACCTGAAGTGGCTCAAAAATGGTAAATCAGATGCAAATAAACTTGCTATTTACAGTATGTACAAGACTGGACAATTCCTGATAAAACTGACATAAGTAATGGAAATTAAAGAACAGACAGTTGTTTAATACTAAGAGTTGAGAGTTAATATATTGGAAAGAAAATGGATTTAATATACAGAAATTTTGTTATGAAAAGCATCCATAGAGGGAGATATGCACTCAAAATAATTTTAATGCCTGACTTTTTGAGAAGGATAATGGACTGTAGCAGTCTTAGAATAATAACCTAGAAATGGGAGTTTTATTTCTAGAATATATATTTGATTCCTTGATTCCCCCCCCCCATAAGTGTACAAATCTGATAGAGAAAACCTTTCCTTTAGTGTTCTTCATGAATTTGTTCTCTGATGATGTTATAAATAGAATATAGCTTTGATGTAGGCTTTTTCCCTCCCCTACTAGAATGATTTAGATCAAATCACTGTCACTTTAGCTTACTGTCTGAAATGTAATATAGTTTGTCTTTGTACATGTGTATACTCCAGACAATGACTTAATATAAAGGTCGAAGCATCGGGAAATTGAAGTAATTATTCCTAACACAGTTGTGGTCTCCATAATTTTACTGACATGAACACTGACATAGAAGAGGTCAGAAAACTGCAACGCCACTACAAAACAAAGCCATATGGAACAGTGGATACTCAAAATGATCTATGTAGTAACAGACAAGTGCTGGAAAACAATTATGTAAGAGCTAAAATTCAGCAGAAATGTACCTTCTGCTAAGTTTTAACCCCTTTATAGCTACCCCTGCATGAACTGATTAGGCTGAAAATTGTTTACTGATTTTTCCCTTTTTTTTTTCTGACAAAAGGAAAAAACCATTATCAATAGCACAATTCAAATAAGGACTTCATCTAGAAGATTACTTTGGGACTGTCTAGCTTACTGCAATGCACAAATCTGTAATAACAGAGTGAGCGTGTCAGCTTTAGTTATATTATCATTCTAATTAATTAAAAAAATAATTTAAAAAAAAAAGAATCTGAGCTTTGTTCTTGTATACACTAGAAGTTTTGCCTTATGCAGATAGCAGCATCAAATCAAATTTTACTGTAAGTGATAAGGAACACTGCACAAACCTTTCTCAATGTAATAAATTCATTATTGAAAACTAAGTAACTATGACATAATCAAGACCCTTTGAATAAAATCTCATCTTTCTATTATCTACTGCATACTACATACACCACACATACAAAATAATAAACACATACCACATAACAAACTTCTCATTATGTGGAATATTGGTTACATCAGTCATATTAAATTATTAAAATGCAATCTGCTCATCAACATCTTTATAGCAAAGATGCAACAATTTATTTTAAATGATTGTCAATGATTAATTCTGCAATTAGGAATGACAGCTATTTTAATACATCAATTTCTGATATGTATCCTCGTTGTGCATATGAGATACTATGACGTTATTACATGATTAAGTTTCCAGCAATTTTTTTTTTCTTGGCATGAGTATTGCTTGTCAGCACTATTACTGTCATATCTGCATATCTTCTAGAGAACTTCTGACTGCAATCTACTCTTAGTCTCCCTTGGGGTCTTTTTCTTGCCATCAAACACTTTAGATAAGCTCTGCTCATACATACATACATTCATTAATGCTAACAATATTAAAGTTCCAATTATATATTTGGTTTAATCCTTTATCCAAGTGTAAGCAAACAAAGTTTGCACCTAAAGAATTTTCAGGACTGGGGCAACTCGTAGCAAAGGTGGTATATGACTTCACATCACTTTGCACATGGAGATGTGCAAAGCACATCTCCATGCAGACATGTATAATGCTATGCATTATGGGAAGGGTCACTACCCAGACCGGTTTCGATCTGTATTGAGGTCTCATCAGTTGGAGCCAGACCCTTGGATAAAGGATTAAACCAAATATATAATTCTTAGCATAACAAAGTAAAAAGCAACTTCCATCAACCATCTCTAATCCAGAGAATTTTAATAATAAGATATGACACCTTTTGGCAACTCGTATATGGAAATGACTTCTGCATTACTTCCACCTTGGTATCACCACCTCTGGGTCTGGCTCCCAATGATGAGACCTCAATAAAGGTTGAAACCGGTCTGGGTAGTGACCCCTTCCCATAATGCATAGCATTATACATGTCTGCAAGGAGATGTGCTTTGCATTATGGGATACTAAGGCAAGTGATGTGAAGTCATACCACCTTTGCCACGAGTTATCCCAGTCCCGAAAATACTTCAGGCACAAACTTTGTTTGCTTACACTTGGATAAAGGATTAACCCAAATATATAATTGGTAGCATAACCAAGTGAAAAAACTTCCATCAATATTAAAGTTCCTTCCAAATATCTTCATTTTTACTATGACTACTATTCATGCCATCTGTTCATTCCCTTAATTTTTCTCAGAACTCTCATATCTAATGTCATCATCATCATCATCATCAAATTCCTGCCATGTACCCTCAAGGGGTGTACAGGATATGACAGTACTACATGAAAAAATTACATCATTACTAACTTCCTATCTACAATTTTCCTCCAAAGTCTGTTACTTGTCAAGACTCCAACATTATCAGATCTTATATTTCTATCGTCTAAGGCACTTTGTACCGTATCAATCCACCTATATCTTGGTCTTCCTCTGGGTCGTTTTCCTGCCAACCTGGCTGAGAACACTTGTTTTGCTAATCTTTCCTTGCCCATTCTATTTAAGTAACCATACCATCTGAGATTAGCTCTGCTAACGCATTCCTGGATGCTGACAATGTCAAGTTCTTTCCTAATATCCTCATTTTTAATATGATATTGCCATTGATGCCATCTGTTCACGCCTCTAATCTTTCTCAGGACTCTCATATCTGCGGTCTCTAGTCTTTGGTCAAGTGTTTTACTTCTGACCCAGCTCTCAGATCCATAAGTTAAAATTGGTTTGAACACAGTCTTGTATACAGCTAATTTAGTGTTCCGACTAATTTCTTTCTTATTCCATATGAATTTATTCAATTGACTCCCCACGATACCAGCTGTGCTGATTCTGTTGTCTATTTCTATATTTAGTTTACCATCTTCAGTAAAAATTGTGCCTAAGTAGCTGAAATGTTTTACTTGTTCCACAGGTTCTCCATTCACAACACAGTTGACATTTTCAATGATTCTGCTTTTTTCATTGTCTTTGTCTTTTTATTGCTGACCTTCATACCATATCTATTACAACAGCTATTCAATTTAGTCAGAGAATCTTGCAGACTTGTAGCGGATTTATTTAGAAGTATAACATCATCCGCATAAAGCAAAGAGCTGACATTAACATCTCCAATTTTGATATCAGGTTAAATACCACATTCCTTCATAATGTGATCCATATAGATAATGAATAACAGAGGGGATAATGTACATCCATGTCTCACACCAGATTTAACATTAAACCATCTTCCTGTACTTCCTTCAATTCTAACTGCTGACTCACAATTCAAATAAAGACTAAGTATTGCTTGATATAATGCCCCATTGACACCATATAACTGCAGCGTATTGAATAGCTTCTCTCTTGGCACCTTGTCATATGCCTTTTCCAAATCGACAAAACTTAAATACAGATCTTTGTTATATTCCCATGCTTTCTCGACTATTTGTCGTAAAGTGAAGATCTGATCCTGACAGCCTCTATTTGGCCTGAATCCAGCTTGTTCTTCACCAAGCTTTTCTTCCACAATTCTTCTCAACCATTTCTCAAGTATACTTGCATAGATCTTGCAGGAACACTCAGTAGGGAAATACCTCTGTAATTCTCACATTCAGTTTTATTTCCCTTTTTATATATGGGTACTATGAGAGCTCTACTCCAATCATCGGGAATTCGTCCCTCTGTCCAGGCTTTCTGAACTACGCAGCGCAGCCACTGTAAGACTCTTATACCACCATACTTCAGCGTTTCTGGTCGAATATCATCTACTCCTGCTGCCTTTCCACATTTCAAGCCTTTGATGGCTTTTTCTACTTCAAGTATGGATATGTATTCCTGACTGCATGCCTGGTCAGTGTTTTTTATCACTGTGCTGTCATCACTGCTCGTTTCATTTAGCAGTTTTTCAAAGTAATTACTCCATACTTCAAGGATATCTTTTTCTCCTGTTTTCATTTCACCTTTATCATCTCTAATTCCTTTTACAGCACTCTTTCCTCCATTCCTAAGCTTCTTCAACAACCTCCAGAATATTTTGCCACCTTCTTGATATTTATTTTCTATATTCTTGCCAAAGTCCTCCCATGACTTTTGTTTAGCTAGTTTTACACACTGTTTAGCTTTCTTACATTTGTCTCTGTATTCTGTAAGAGTAAAAGCTGACTTATTTGCCAGGAACTTTTGATATGCTTTCTTCTTTTCCTTCACTGCCTCTTTAACTTCCTGTGTCCACCAGGGAGTTCTGATTTTTTTATCCTTGCACACAACCTCACCACATGCCTCTCTGGCAGAATCAATCAATGTTTCCTTCAGAGTTTGCCACTGAATCTCCAAGGTTTGATTCCTGTTCTCAAACTCATTCATTTTCTTTTCAATAATATTTCTGTATTTTAGTCTACAGTTCACATCTGAGAGCTGCTCAACTTTTATTCGCTTTAAAACTTTCTTACATGTTATTCTTTTCAATATGAAATTCAATTTTATCCTGCTCAAGACTAAATAGTGATCACTTCCAATTTCAAATCCTCTGTACACTCTGGTGTCCTGCACCAGGGAGAAAACATCACTATCAACAATAACATAGTCAATGAGACTTTTCTTATTCCTAGCCTCTTCTCTCCATGTGAATTTGTGCACATTTTTATGTTGGAACATGGTGTTAGTAATAACCAGTCCATGTCCTGAGCAGAAATCCAACAGATATTTGCCATTATTATTAGCTTTGCTCTTTTCTCCAAATTTTCCCAAAATATTTTTGTATGTCTCACAATCATTTCCTACTCTACTATTTAGATCCCCAAAAAGGACCAACTTTTCCTTTTTCATTGTGTCAGTTGCTTTTTCTAAAGCCTCAAAAAATTCCTCCACTTCTACCTTAGTAGAACCTTCTGTGGGACCATAGGCACAAATAAGTCTCATTGTCCAGTTCCCCATTCTCATATTTGGCCACATTACTCTACTTGAGACTGACTGCCATTCAAGAAGATTAGCCTCGTATTTTGTGTTGAATACTATGGCTACTCCTTCTTTTCCTTGATTGTCATTGCCTGAATATAACATTTTGTATTTATTGCTCAGAAAGATCTCACCAGTTTTGGTCTTTTTTGTTTCAGTCACCCCTATTATGTCGATCTGGTACTTATCTAATTCCTCAGCTAGCTATCTAATGTCTGGTCTTTGCTTTATTTCTAACCCAACTCTCAAAACTGGTTTGATCATTGTATACTGCTGGTTAGCGTTTTTAATTTCTCTTATGCCATATAAATTTATTCAACTGGATTCCCACCATACCAGCTTTGCTTATACTGTCTATTTCCCTATTTAATATGCCATCTTCACTAAAAATTGTACCTAAATAGCTGAAATATTTTATTTGTTCCATTGCAAAATGCAGCTCAAGTTTTCCAGATTCCTTGTGTATTTTCATATAGCTTATCTTTTTATTACTGATTTTCATGCAAGTAAGTTACAGCTGGTATTCAATTTATTTAAAGAATTCTGGAGATGTGCACTGAATTTGTGTAGATGTACATCTGAAAAATAGAAAAAAAAATGACAGTTTAACATCTCTAATTCTGATATCAGGTTTAATGCAACTCGTTCATGAAGTGATCTATATATGACAAATAGAAGTGAAGATAAACTGCACCCTTGTCTTGCAACTAATTTTACAAACCATCTTTCTATACTTCTATCAATTCTAACTGCTGACGTGCAACTTAAATAATGAGTATGTATTGCTTGTATGTTCCATTTACCCGTGTAATCAAGAATTGCTTAAATCTTGAATGAACAACTGTATGTGGATTTCTATTAGCCAAAGATACCTACTACTGATACAGTGATCAAGAATTTAAGATCAGGAAGGAGGGAACTACTATATCTAAAAATTATTATATCTTTATGTTTATACACACAGAATGTTTATTTATTTTTAAATCACAATCTATCACAGAATCCCTGGTTACATCTTACAGAACACTTTCGTGGAACAAGAACCACAGTTGAGAAATCCTGGTAAAGAGTAAGGGTTCAAAGAAAATAAATATGACAAATGGGATGCTAGAGCTCTCCTTCACTATAGAAAACTGGTATTTAATTTGTATACTAGCACTAATATGGATGGTTTAAAAGGGTGATATTTGCTGATACAGAAAAAAGAAATGTAATAAGAAATTATTGAAAAGTATCCCTTCTGGATGACTTCAATAGACAAATATAAACAAAGAAGAATGGATGCCATTTTTTTTTAATACATTTTTTTTCCCATTTGTATTGAGAGGATTTACAGACTATCATCGTGATCATTGGACAAAGATTTAGGAAGCTAGAGAATTAAGTGTGACAGTACACAGGGAGTTAGAAGCTCAGAGAATGTACCATAAAAGGTGGCACAAAAATACCCACATGTTGAGAGGAGAGGAAACTAACAGGGATAAGCTCTGACAAATAGAAGTGTTTGTTATGGCTTTGGTTTGAAAACAATGAAAAAGGTACAAAAGGCATGTGGCAAGTAAGATGATATTTAGATCATAGAATGTTTAATATGGATAGAACAAAGGATGACTGCAGAACAAAGGATGACTTCATATCCCTTTTTTGCTTGACAAATAAGCAAAAAAGGGATATGAATATAATGGGTGAAGAGAAGAGATGTTTTAGTAGATGGAGGAACAAACAGAAGGTAAAGTCATCTCTGAAAGTTGAACAAGAGCAGAGCATGGTTCACATCAAAGTGAGAACAGATTTTCATATGGTTAATGAAACGGTGGTGAACGGCTTAATAAGAACGTGTTTGAGACTGAACATTCTAAGATATCATGAAGGTAGTCCAATAACTAAACAATACACTACTCCAGGATGCAAAGTTCCATCGAGGTATAATATCACTGGATATTCATGAACTCAGCCTATTTAGCAACCCATTTAAGTGTTGTGTGTAATGCAGCATTCAATAATGGCATCAGCATTAATCACAGATATGGGGAAAGTCTTTTATGGACATGTTAAAATAAACAAGTACAGAAATTATATATTAGCTGTTACATGTAAATTTTCTGTGGAGGCAAGAGATTTCAAAACAAATTCTGGAGGAAAGGTTACTAATGAATTAAAGAAAACTGAATAAGATTATTATTATATTAATAATAACATGTATAAATTTCACAAAAATAGGAACTTATTGCTGAATAAATACAAAAGCTTATTTCATTTTATGTTAGAATCCTTTTTTTTTATCCACTAAAGCATATACACCTTTGGCTTCTCTTTACATAAGACCTAATGTTTCTATTAGTTACATAAATTGGCTTGCACACATAAGTCTTGAGTCTTGCTTATAATGGGATTTCACAATAGCTGAATAAACTAATACTTGTTATTATGCACTTTTTCCATACCTTGACAGTAGAAGAATAGAAAATTAAACTAACATTAAGTCAGTAGCACAAAATGAACAAATGCAATTATTGAAAATAAATTAAGTCAGAGATAAAGCCAATACAATAGAATATAATCAATTATTTTTGAAAACCATTAACAGCATGATTCCAAAATTAAACAATATACTTCACATATGGTGTGAACTAGCAATCTGTACTACACTGGAAGACATATCTTTCTCCTCTGTTCCAACATGGACAAATCACCAGTGAATGACATCACTGGTTGTTACATTTACCATGAGCATGTATTTATCTTAATACTGAAACACAGCTAACACTCAGAAAAGTAGAACTACGCCAGGTTGCCAGACAATTCATGTAATTATGAACAGACTAATTTTTTTAAAAAATTAGTTGTTGTTTTTTTAGTTTTTTTTTTTATGGGTTTAATCAATGCTGGCTCAAGATAACTGAGTCAGTGGCTTAGAGTTATCACTGAAGTAGCTTAAAACTCGCATCTAACAACTGTACACTTTTCAGTACAGTGTTTTGTACAGAGAAAATCCAAGATTGTGGTGGGGCAAAGAACATTTTCCACTTTGACCTGAGATCAGCTGCTTTGGCTTTGATGAATCCATCCCCCCCCCCCACACACACACCACCATCAGGATTAGGCTCTGAAACAGCATTACTAGACTTTTGTAAATCTAGTACAGTTTACTACAAAATAAAAAAATATTTCAGGTACAGGTCAAACTCAGCTTTTTTTCACAGGTAAGATCATGAACAGGTTCACGCGTCTATGCAGAAACAAAAAGGAAAGCCACCAACAGAGAGAACTCGAAGGCTATGATGCTGCACCCTTATTGCTGAGGCAGTTACATGAAGTAGTAGTAGTTAAGGATTTAGACAACATGGAAATCCTTAATACGAACATGGCAATTTATAAGCCACTTCGAACATTCAATAAGAAGAATAGTGATTTCAAACTGCATGATTAAAACCTAAAGACATTCACAGATATCCATGCTAAAACCCAGAGTTCACTGGCTGAAAAGTAAAGATGCTATCCACTGGGCCAAGCCAAGACACTGATTAGCAGCAAAAGGTGCTGCATTAATTTGAATCCAAGTCTCTAGAATCAGAAGCCAAGCTTAGCCAGTAAATAAACAGAAACTTACAACCCCACCTTAAAGTCACACTGGATTTTTGCATTTTAAGAAAGCTGGAAGCCATATGATGTGCCCACATAAGAAACTGCAGAAATCAATAATGGAACCGAGTTTTTTTGTAAGAAATGTTTTCCCTCTTGTTCAAATCAGTTTTTAATTGAGGGAATTTGCCTCGTTATGCAATGAGACATTAAATTTGTTTAAGTTGTAAATCACACATTGTTTAAAAAAAAAAAAAAAGGTTATTTATAAACATTACAGTTAGCATAAATTTTACAGAATTTTTTATCTCACTTTTGAAAGTGCAATGCAAAAATCAATCATTCATTGTGCGTAAAATTTTCGGACTACTATGGGAAGCCTCTATATGTAAATTATGAACTTCGCCAATGGAGAAGTCATTTTGTTACGTGACATGACAGCAGGTTATCCTTCGCTGCATAAAGAGCAAAAAAAAAAAAAAAAAACTTTTATGAATTTAATATATAAAAACGTACGCAACAACTATTAGGTATGGTAATGTTTCATGGCGCAAGTAACTTCCGGTAAATCATCAAATATATACTAGATACTGCATATAACAAAATTGCCCAGAAAATTGACTGGCTATGGAAGTTTCCACAAACCCTCACGACCATGACCATGCTGGCGACAAACGGCTGGAGCACCTTATAAAGAAGAATCACGATACTGCAATTTCACGTCCTTAATTTTTATTTTATAATCCTATAATGCATAATGTCGTCAGTTTCACAAATAGCGTATTATATATACAAATATTCGAATTATGTTAAATTTTGATATTTATAGACCTATATGAACTTAACTGAAAAATAAGCTACCTTATCGCATAAAAGCATACAGAAACAGAAATATATAATCATACCTGTGGTTTCAGTTATTATTGTCGCCATGGTACTGGAAGGCGGTGTTATAAAACAGTAAATTTCCTTTCAATCTTCAAGAACGAGAGAGATATACCTAAACAATAACACCTCAATTCCAATAATTAAGCCCTTTCCTTTGATCTTCTTCCTTCCTCCGCGCAAAACGACTCAACCTGTATGTGTTAACGGTTACACTCCGGAAAGCTTCCGCCTTCAAAAGTAGATCGGAAGAAAAAAATAATTTTTTAAATATTTCAAAAACCTCGCCACTATTAAGAAGATATTTACTTTTATTTTCTAAGTTACTGAATGCACCCGAATGCCTTTTGTGGTGCAGAATTGAAATATAAATGCAGCATATACTTTACAATTGCAGAGGTTTCGCAGCTGCAATACATCCACGTCGAGAGATGACGTCATCAATGCAGGACGCGTACTGAGAGTGGAAAGTCCAAGGATTTCATAAAGATAATAGGAGTAGGTATACACTGAAAAAGTAACATAACGCAGAAACCTACACTTTTTGTCAATGCAAATTTGAAAGTCAAGGCAACAGTCATGATTTTAGAAAAGTTGCAAAAAGTTAAATTAATAAATGCAATTAAGAGTTCCAATTATTAATGTTGAAAATGCTAGAAATAGTGTATGCAGGAAAGGAAAAAAAAAGGGAAGAAAGAAAATGTGTTTCCATAAAAATAATCATATATACATTTTGCTTATTTGCAAAACTTTATAGAAAGTTTCAACCTAGGGGATGGAGTGTAATTTAATAACTAAGCGAGAAGAGGCTTTTTAAATGACAGCATTAATCTGAAATAGAATTCCAACCCCCCACACAGACTCAACAAGGTATACCTTCCTAGATTCAATCGTGACAGATTATTATACTGCATATACTGAAGATCACATCGAGCAGCTAATTAATATTTTAATATACTAGAAGCGTTGATATATTATTTAGAAGTGTTCATCTGTAAATAATGTTCACGCTGGTAGAGGGGGGAATCAATTCCCCCAGCTCTCTCTCTCTCTCTCTCTCTCTCTCTCCTGTTATCACAGCTTCAGTATTTCCCTGCCTTTTTGTATGTCACGTCACACAATTAAACATAATTCTATTCAGTTTGGCCCCTTTGAAATTTCTAGATAACTGTAGTTCTATTTTTGTAACATCGAAACGTATCACTAATGACACTAGTATATTTTGAAATAATAAAATAAATCAGTAACGAATTTCTGGTTGTGTTTAGCAGTCATTCAATGAATCAAAGAGCCACACAAAAGGGCTCGGAATGCAGATTTCCAAAAATTTGGAGGACAAAACAAAATAATTCTAATCTTGAGATTAGAATTATTTTGATTTATTTTGATTAGAATTATTAGAATTATAATTCTAATCTTGAGATTAGAATTATTTTGATTTATTTTGATTAGAATTATTAGAATTATAATTCTAATCTTGAGATTACAATTATTTTGTGGCATAATTAAAATTAATAACTTAACACGTATAAAACCAACAGTAATAACTTTAATGAATTAAAGGTACAAATATTTCGTACTGAAAGTAACAGTACATCATCAGTGTAGAACAAACAATTAAAGGAATGGAATACAAAGTGCAGAACAGTTGGTGGATTATCCATTAAATTGTTGCCGCGTGCCAGAAGATTAATATTAATAAAATATTATTAAATAATTCTTAAAAACTATTTCATTGATGGTTGCATGAGATGAGAATCTCTCAAAAGTTTGGGAGAGAGAGAGACAGTCATTTCGATTCAAATTCGGCCGATGTAAAAGAGCTTCGCAACTTTCTTTAAAAAGGCGTTCATATTTAAACCTGCATCTGTGGAGAAGAAAAGCTTTATCGCACTGGATATTATGTTTAGTGTCAATGCTATGTTGTGCTAGACCAGACTTATGAGGTTTCATGTATTCGATATAATATTGATGTTCCTTCATTCTTTTTTCCACAGAACGGTCTGTTTGTCCATAGTATGATAAATTACATTCACATGGTATCTGGTAAACACTAGCTAATGATAGAGGTGCCAGTTTGTCTTTTGTAGATGGCAACAAGTGAGAAATTTTGATGTACTGTTACTTTCAGTACGAAATATTTGTACTTCTAATTTATTAAAGTTATTACTGTTGGTTTTATACGTGTTAAGTTATTAATATTAATATTAAAGGCAAAATAATAATAATAATAATAAAGTATTGCACAAATATCACTGGAATAAATTTGTTTCATTTCTATAGCTATGATTCACATCTTTGCATTCATTTGAAAATAAATCGAGATAACAATTCGAAGAATAACAGTAACTATACATAGGCTTTTAATATACTTTGCACATTAAAGACACGTTGTCATTTTTAACGCAATACTTATTTTTTTTCTTCAAGTTTTGTTTAATTTTAATATTCAAACTCTAAAAAAAAAATATTAGTAAACGACGATTTTGAAATAAGATTGACATAGGATTAATCTATTACTATCTGTAAATAGTGCAGAAATGTTTTATTAATACTGGATATATTACAGCAGAAGTAGTAATATAATGAGAAATTGTTTCTCGGATATGGTGTGGCGGGAGAGAAGGAATTGAAGTTACTAATTTTTTATATATACAATAATAGTGGTATTTTGTCTTTAATTTTGAGTTATCAGAGCACATGATTATGAAATTTTTGAAATTATAATGATGTAAGGAGAATGCTAAACAATTCCACTGTTCCAAATATACGCCTAATTAAAAATCACAATTTTTGCCATTGTTCTTTCTTCCATCATCAGATTCCATATATCTTTTACTCATACTCAATAATAATAAAAGATGGAATAAAAAAAAAATACACTGTCGCAATACTTAAGAGGGACATTGTTATGAAGTATAGTATCCACTTAGCGCATCACTATATAGCACCACCACTTCTAACTACTCGATCACCCAGGCGCATATTTTCTTCCTATCAAAGATTAGACAGTTGCCTGTTCCGCCTTCACTGATCTTTCTATCTTGCAGCAGGTCTATATTTATGCAGTGATTTTAGTAGCCGATATCTTTCCATTCTTTATAAATGTCCTTTCCATTTGTATCTATATTCCTTGATCTTTTCATTTGCGTTGTAAATTGCTTAGCTCTCTTCTAATATCTTCACTTTTTATATGGTTTAATTGTGGCCACCAGTTAATTGTTCTTAAAAAAAATCATTTCTACTGCTTATATTTTACTTTGATCTTTCTTTTTAACAGTTCACATTTCTGGACCATATAATAGAGTGGGAGTGGCCATTACTTTGTAAAATTGAAGTTGGGTTTCTCTCTTTATATATATATATATATATATATATATATATTCAGTATCATTTTAATTGTTCCACAAATTTTTTGAAATTTCTTATTCTTTCATATATATATTTGTCATTTAGATATGTTATTATGCATCCCAAATAGTTAAACTGTGTCATATTTTCTGTTATTTTATCTTCCATGACTATTTTTGATATAAATATGAATTCGACCATGACCTTTTTTTATTATTATTTGCGAAATTTTTAAACTGTATTGTTTGACTTATTTTGGTTAATTCGTAAACTGATCTGTGGAGATCGTCTTCATTGTCTTGTGATTTTTTTTTTATTTAAATGTCTTTATTAGTATTGTTTTTACTTTATTCATAGTGAATATTCACTTTTGGCTGTGTTGTTCGAAACGCTGTCAGAAGTCTAGTCTACTACTGTTCTCTAACCTCGTCATGTATCTGGAGACATTTCTATAACAGTGCTGTAGAATCCAAATTTTGTGCTGCGAGAATACCACATGAATGCAGAAAACGAGGAGTAGCCTTTATTAGAATCTAACGAGCAGGTGACAAAATGCGCAGTGTTATTTAAATTTATGGAAATAAATTTATGGAAAAAAAGATTAAAAAGCATTATACAGAATACTTCTTCTTCGTCTATGATCTCTTGTGCTTTTAAGCGTCGAGATTTTGCCAAAGAGGTTTCCATGCCGTCCTGTCCAAGGCTTATTGTTTTGCTTCTTTCCAGTTAATTCCATTCTTTTCAAATTTTTCTTTAATTTCCTTTTGCCAACCTTTCCTGGTTTGTTTCTTTTTCCTATTTTCTGGATTTCGTGCTTGAACATAGTATTCGCTATTACTAAATTATTTGTAAGGCAAAGATTTATTATTCTTTCTCCGTTATTATTACGGGTTATTTCTCCTTGTGATCCCAACACTTGTTTTGTTTCCTCATCTACTTGATTCCCTACTCGGCCATATGCAACAATCACAGTGAATACTTGGTTATCTGATTTAAAATCCATAGTGATTGTCAACAACCTTCCATTTATTAATTGCCATTTAGTAATATATTCTTTGAGATCTGGTTTAATTATGCAAGGTACCCCTTGTTTGCCCCCATTCTCTTGGGTTTACCCCTGAATAGAAAAGTATATGTCCATCTTTCATTTTCTGGCAACCTTGACCTTTCTTTTTTGTTTAGAATTTAAACTTAAAACATAAACTTTTTTGTTTAGAATTTAGAATTTAAAAGATTGTTTCTGTGATCTGCTAGCAGATCACAGAAACAATCTTGAATTTTTAAATTCATCTATTAATTCGTTTTCTTTTCCATGTAGACTTTTAATGTTCCATGTTCCATATCTCATGTACCTTTTTCCTCGCTTTGTCATTAACCATTTAGGCTGTTCGGTTATCTCTTTGTTATTTCTTTTAATGGGAGAAATTTTAAGGATTGTAGGGGGATTAGCCTTCAGCACCCGAGTCTGGTGGTGGGGCTGCCACCTTTAAGGCTCCCAGACCAGCCTATGAGAGAAGTGCAATCCTGTTGGTCCGCGGGAGGCATTTTATTTCCCTGCTACCCTTCATAGTAAAGTATGATGAGCATTCCCCGATCCGCCACCAGGGGAAGCGCCCGATGGGGGTTACAGGTGTCTTCCTGTAATTTGTAAAATGTAGTTGAACTTCTTGCTATTGCTCGCTCCTCCATTATTATGCTATAATACGCTGCTAACGAATGGGGGAGAGAAAGAGATTATAATGCGTGAAGAAGAAGAAGAAAATTTCAATCTCCAACATGGGGGGACTTTGACATTCTAACATGTGTGTGTGTATATATGTGAAGAGGTTGTCAATAATTATTGCTTTGTTATCATTTAACAGACATTCTAATGTGTATGTTTGTGTGTGTGTGAATATTTATTGCTTTGTTATCATTTTAACAGTTTTTTTACTATTATTTTTTAATAATTTAACTTCTTTCATTGTTTTCATCGGTAAATGTGACGTTGGTCGCTCAGATTACCAATCGTTATGGCTGAGAAGAAAGAAAAGAGGGAGACGAAGCCTGGATATCGAACGTCATTTCACATGACTAGTATACAAAATTCCAGCCTATAAGAACATATTTCTACTGCCACTATCAATCGATTACTAGGAAAATTTCTTGCCATTTCGGTAGGTCGTGAATTACATCACGTAGTGAAAGGATCTGAGATGGCTCACAGTAATATCTAAAGAAAGACAGGTCGTGAAATAGGAAATATCGTCATTCACCTTCTTAAACTTCATGACTCATCCGAAATCTCATAGATCACAATGATCCGCTGTATGTGATTCACCACAAAATATCGAATTGTTTCTTATAACGGGTACTTGTGATACTTTGTGGCAACTTCAGCGGAAAAATGAGCCTCGGTAGCTCAGTGCTCAATCGGTATAAACAAAAGTCTTTGGTTGGAAAGACTTGGTTTCGAATCCCGTCCAGGACGCGAAGAACCTTTATCGAGACTTTTCAACTGAAAGTGAGTTAGCCGGTCTCAGGGTGCTTTTCCTTCGGAAAGTTGGGTTTTTCGAACCGCAACCGAGAAACTTTTCCCGAGGGTCTTTTTTCAGCCGATTCCTCTGTGTGTGTGTGTGTGTGTGTGTGTGTGTGTGTGTGTGTGTGTGTGTGTGTGTGTGTGTGTGTGTGTGTGTGTGTGTGTGTGTGTGTGTGTGTGTGTGTGTGTGTGTGTGTGCGCGTGTGCGTGTGTGTGTGCGTGCGTGCGTGCGTGCGCAATACATTTTGATCTTTGACGTCAGTAGTAAGTAGAGTTTCTTTCCATCCTAATCCTGATAATGTGTTTATCAGGATTAAGAAGAACTGGAAGCGGCTGCAGTTGCCCACATTCGTCACTTTTACCAAGAACGTCCATAGCAAAAAAGTGCACCCAACCCGCGCTGATGGTAAAAGGGCGAAAATAGAAAGCCTAAAGATTTCCATAAAGTCGCGACACTAAAAAAAAGTGTCGCCTATTCCCTTTGAGGAATTCAAAACGCTAGAAGATGCTTTTATTTATTTATTAGAAAAATAATACATCTTGGGAGAAGAGTAATTTCTTCGTGGCGTGTAGACAGAGTACATTTATGCTACATAATTGTAACTTATTATCACTGCAATTCTGTTTTCTTCTTAATTTGAAATAGATGAAAAGAGTATCTGTCGAGAGTCAAGTTAATCATTGAACAAACGCAGTCGATTAAAAAAAAAAAAAAGAATGGAATATGGCCAAACATCATTCTTTTTTGTAATCCCATTCTATCTAACATCAGTAGTTATCAAAACCTAAAATTTTATTTATTTATTTATTTATTAAGCGTGTGAAGTTTAGTATGTCTGGAAACCGAAAATCGAGTTTCCGTTATGGCCAGTTGCTAATACATAATGAATATTATGTTTAGAAGTTCATATAATATATAGTTTATGGACCCAGTTTATATGGTGATTATTTTAAAATGCAGTCTGAAACTATTAGCGGGAGAAAGCCTACCATTGCTTACTCCTATAATGTTTTAATTATTATTATTACTATTTTGTAATTTCGTTATCAAACATAAAATTGAAGAGTTGTAACTCTCACAAGTATAAATTATTGTTCCTAACTTAATTCAATTTACTGTACTTTCCTCAGAATTTGGATACTTGGATTTCGTGATACTGCTAACAACCTGTTATCTCAGGAAGTACATTCATTCCATTTTTACTCTCTTTTTTTTTTAATTCTAAAATTACTAAAATTTTAATGATCAGAAAAATTAGATTCTAATTTTTCTAATCATTTAATATCAAAAGATGAACCTTTTTATAACATTTATTGATTTTGATTACATGACTCTCGCCCGAATAAAGTTATAAACCTAAAGTACCTTATTTCAGTAGGTGGCCTAACAGTTATTTTTTTAAATTATTTTTATTTTATTTTGCATATTTCTTTATTTTTTACTAATCCAAAAATCTAGTTTTAGAAACCAAACGTTGAACTTTTACAAGCCACTTCAGGCCTCCAATAAGCCCGCCGGTGCTCTCCCAATAGGGAACGAAATTCATTTCGTACTTAAAAACATCTGTAAACATTCATGTGCACAACTGCGAACCTGCGACCTGTTGGTTGTAGAGCGAATACTCTAACCAATAGGGCAGCCAGACTGGCAAAAATAGTTATAATAGTTTATAATAATCAAATAGTATAATATATTACTAGTTATAATAGTTTATAATATAACAGTTTTCATATACAGTTGGACCCACTGCATCGAGAACTCATTTTTTGACAAATATTGAGACAATAAAAGTTCTGGAATGATGGGAGAAAAATTCTCTGTCAGTTGGTTTACGATACCCAAAACAACTGAGGCTTTAAAATGAATGTATTATATTTGCATTCTTCTAGTATTCTTCGCTAAACATTTCTTCAGAACAATTGAAGATTCTGCAATCCATATAAAGTCTCTATAAAGACCACATCATTAACAGCATTGATAAAATCAGCAGTAATAAAATTTCGAAATCTTTTTTTTTTTTTTTTCATGTAGTCTCTCATTGAATTTTAAAAGCGAATGATTTACGACTCTTCAACTGTTATTACCTGTCGGGTAGGGGAGGAGGAGAATAATCTTTCACTACACAGTAAAACTTTAATGAGACCAGTTTTTCTTTCCCAACTCAGCAATATTACTTTGCTGGTTCTTTTCAAAGATCGCTTCTTATGTTAGATCGATAACTACTTCTTACTGGCAGCTGCATTTATTGGGTTGACTAGTTATGCATAATACATCAAATAGCCGAAAGGATGGATGGACAACGTATTTGTGGTACGGCACAATCTGGAATTCATGACTAAACCTCCAACTCCAAAGTTAAACACTAAACTTTTATCAAGTCGCCTTAAAGCAACAAATGAATATTTGTAGATATATTCTTAATAATGAAACAGAAAACAGGAACAGATACAGCATTAAATTTTAAATATGAGGATTTCGTGCCTATGGCGTTATACTGATGCAATGACAAGTCCTCTCTCTCTCTCTCTCTCTCTCTCTCTCTCTCTCTCTCTCTCTCTCTCTCTTGGAATAGCGGATTTTTATCTCGTAGAAACATGCCCTAAGCACATACACAGTTTACAGGCATAATATAGCAGCTTTAGCATAATCTGAAACAATCAACCAACCAAACGTGCCTATGGCCTATTAAAAATGATAGGAATAAAGAAGAAAAAAAATATTTTAGTCATTAGCGACACAAAGAAGCAGATAAACTGGTTCTGCTTTCTTTGTGGAGACCTAAATAACGGGATATAAATTAAACACAGGACATATGTAAATCTCTGGAGGAAATTTGGAAGAAAATAGCTGAACTGATAATAATGGTAAAAGTCAGCTGGTTTTCCCTTTTGGTCACCTACCGGTCATCAATAGGAACATAATGTTCCAGAATAAATATATGTGTATATTAAGGAGGCAATAACACAAAACAAATGTGATAACACGTGAGAAATAATGCGATTAAGTATTTCTGACTGTGATATCTTTAAGCATGTCCTACATACAAGGAATTTGAAAAAAGAAGTGATGACTAATTAATGTTTAAAAGAGACCCAAAATCAACATTTTTTTAAGATGTGAACTGTAGAATCCGATAAACAAATACAGATACAAGATGAAAAAGACCTACTTGAGAAAAATCAAGAGATAGATAAATCGATGCAGTTAAGACGCTGCCTCAGAAGACAGGGTCATTAAGATTAAGAATCTAACAAAATAAAGGAATAGTTTGGGAACTGTTGATAAAATACTCATTATCATGATTCTAAGGAATATTCTGATTCCCTACCACTACGGTGAGTTCCTTCTTCAGGTCTCCCTATTCTGCTTTTCTCTTTTATAGCTTATAAACGCCCCTCCTCGGTTAATCTATCTTGTAATAATGCTTATTTGTGTTTTCTTCTTTCTTCATTTTTCTTTCTCTCAAATTTATTCCTAGTAATATTCTCCAACAGTACATTTCAAATGCTTCAATTCTTTTCCAATCTTCTGTTGTAATAGTCCAAGTCTCACGACCGTATAAGAATAATACACTCCAAACAAATGTTTATTTTTCTATACAACATACGAAAAACATAAATCTTTTTCGTATGTTGCTTGTCTTGTCTTTACTTATCTTGCTTGCAATAAATGGTCTTTTTTTAAAATAAAATTTAAAAAAAAAATACTTCTTTGCCATACCAATTTCTAACACAGTTACTATTACATCTTCCATCCTTTTGAATAGTTCCTCCCAGATATACGAATACTTCTGCTTGTTCAATATTCTTACCTCTAATCACTTTTAGCTATTTTATTTTTTCTCTTTTAATCTGCCACCATTATTTTAATTTTTGTAGCATTTATATTAAGTTCATAATGAAATGAAATATCATTTCTCCTAAATAACGACTGTTTTAAATCCTCTCATTAACGCAGCTATATCGTCAGCCAAGCGTATCGTGTGTGCCTGCATTCCACCTGCAATCCCTCATTCCTTCTGTTTATTACTTTCATTGCATTCTCTATAAATAGAATGAAAAATAATAGTGATAATGCAAAACCCACCGTTTTCCAGTTACGTAATTTATTAGTTGTTCTTTTCATTTCTGCATTTAGTAACTCTGGTTCAATATTTTTCTTTTTCATCTTCCTATTCTGGTTCTATAATTTCACTATTCACATAGTCTTCAAGATATTATTTCATCTCTCCGATAAAATACGACTAATTACATAATAATTAAATATTAATGTTCATAAAAAGTGTTTATTGATCAGCTTTATACATCCTGAATCGGCAAATGTAAACTCAAAGCAAAGTTTTTGTTTAAAACCAACAGCTATCAAATAAGATACGAAATTAAGAAAGAAAATGTCATTAAAGAATCCTATCCTATCCTCCTCATCCGTCTAGGACGGGTTGAGTCCTCTCCTAATGATGGGTTACTGGCGTATTAATGCAGCCGGATAGCCACTCCTCTGCCGCATCCCCCTAAGGGCGATATTCATGACTATATCCGTGTGTGTGTTCACTGGGTCGGTTTGCCTGCTTGTGGGATGAAAAAACCCAGACAAACTGGGGGAAAAACCCTGCTGTCCACGCCCAAGACTGGCTAACTTGGCTATGGCTAAGGAAGATCCTTCAGCTCCTCACGTCGCTGATGGAAATCGAACCTAGAACACTCCTTTCCCAGGCATGTGGTTGCTAAGCGCATAGCCATTAGACTAACCGCGTGGACCATTAAAGAATCTATCTATCCCAATGGCTTTAACAGGCCTTTAAGGCCCACAACCTTCCAAGCATGCTTGGATTTCGTAACCGAAATACAAGGATAGAATGGTCACTCCTATGCCTCAAGGTATTCTTGACTGTATCACTGTGTGTTCAAGGGTCCGGTTTGCCTGCTTGCGGGATGAAAAACACCAGATAAACTGGCGGAAAAAACCCTACTGCCCGCGCCCAAGACCGGCTAACTTGGCTATGGCTGAGGAAGATCCTTCAGCTCCTCACGTCTCCGACGGGAATCGAACCTAGGACACTCCTTCCCCAGGCATATGGTTGCGAAGCGCAAAGCCACTAGGCTAACCGCGCGGACACCATTAAAGAATGCTTATGAAAAATCTCATATTTAGATACGTCAATCTGTGAAACTATGACATTGTGATATATTAAGATAGCCCAAGATCATTTATATTTCATTACATTTTTTTTTTTTTGATCAACATCGGTCTATTATTTCTCAGAATAATAGCGAATAAGAAAAAATAATACGTGATTTAAGTGCTTATATTCCAGACACGATTTCCCAGTTCCCTCATCCATCCCGATTAGAACACTTTAAACAATGTGATGCATGACATGACGCACAGTACAAGATACAAGCACAATATAAATACATAATTTCGAAAAGAGTTTTGGCAGTTGTCGTAGATACAAGATAAAGCTACGTTTGTGAAATGGGGACGTTTTTCGTTGGATTTGTATTACTTTTAATGTTTTCGTTCTGTTTATTGCGGTCGTAGGTTTTAATAATTTCGGTTCAATACCAGAGTAAAGGTTGAAAGAACAGCTAACATCTTTGGATAGGAAGACCCGGATTCGATTCGAATCGCTTTTTGGATGGCATTTTTCATCTAAAGAAGAATTAACTACCTCGTATGGAGGTAGCAGAGTTTTTCTTTCCGGAAAACATTTTATTATATTATATTTTATTTTATTTTATTATAAATAATATTTTATTTTCCTAACTTCTCACTGAAAACAGTGCTACATATTATGGTCCAACATGTACTACCAGAAGAGATCTAAGTTCCCAACGATATCTTCTGCTATCTAACTCCAGATCTGGAAAATCCAGAAATGGTGTACATTTCTGGATTCTCCTTATAAGTAGAACTTATAAGGAGAATTTATAAGGAGGTACTTATAAGTAGAACCGTAGATTAATAGTGAGATAATCCGGAAATCTTGGTTTAGAGGTCAAAAATGGTACTTTATCAAACTAGTTCAGGACTCAAATAAGTGGGCCATGCAGGATATTCAAAAATTCACGTTCCGCAGTGAGGTTTGAATCTACGGCCTGTTAGTTGGAGTGAGTGCAGGTAAATTATCCGCTTGGCAGGCCAAACTGGGAATTGTTCACAATGTTTTTGAATTTTGTCCAACCGTTAACTAGTGGTCAGGGCAGATGAAGAGAAAAGTGTTATGGAAGATGATAAAACATCAACTGATATACTAAAAGGACCACAAAGAAGTCACTGAAGCAACATGACACTGAGGAAAGTAGTGATAATCCGTGAAAGACCAATTCTTTTTTTGATTTTTTTTAAATGAATTAAACAAGCCGGTATCTAAAGGGAAAAAAAGAAAAGAAAGAAAGACTCTGGTAGCTTCTAAGGAATCTTTCAGACTGCATACTTCAAACATTAGCATGTTATATTGCAATTCAATAGAATGTTCGAAGTTTTAAATGAATTGTTTTTCTGATGCTTATAATAAATAACAACAAATAAGCAGTGATTGTTTCTTCTTCTTCAACCTTTTGGTTCTGTCCACTGCTGGACGAAGGTCTTTCCCATGATTTTCCAGATCGCTCGGTTTTCTGCCTCTCCCATCCATCTCACTCCTGCAATTTGTTCCAGTTCATCCCTTCACCTTCTTCTCGGTCTTCCTCTTTGTCTTGCTCCATCCATAATTCTCCATTCTGTTGTTTTTCTAGTCCATCTCCCGTCACTGCATCTGGCAATATGGCCAGCCCATCTCCACTTAGCCTGTTTAATGTATTTTACAATATCTATGACACCTGTTTGAGATCTTATCCAGGTATTTGTCTTCCTATCTCTTAATGTTATTTTTAGCATACTTCTTTCCATGCGATGTTGTGTTGTTCTCAGCTTTTTGTTTAGGGCTTCTGTTAAAGTCCATGTTTCTCCTCCATATGTTAGGACAGGAAGTATACACTGGTCGAAAGCTTTCCTTTTTAGACTCATAGGGATGTCACTTCTGAATATGTCTCTCATTTTCCCATAAGCTATCCATCCAAGGTGAATTCTTCGTTCAAATCTCTTTTCTTTGGCATTCTTCAAAGAATAACAATTGGCCCAAATATACATATGAAGTAACTTGTTCTATTTCATGGTTTTCAACTTTGACAGTTCTATGGTTTATGTATTTATTCATCATTATTTTTGTTTTTTCTCTATTTATTTTTAATCCAATTACTCTGGGGCTTCATTTGGCTGATTTAGCCTTTCTTCCAGATCTGCAAGATTATCTGATATTAGGACAATATCATCTGCAAATTTCAGATGATGCAGCCTTTCTCAAATTATGTTTATTCCTTTTGTTTCTCAATCAGTGCTTCTAAAGACTTCCTCCAGTGCAGCTGTAAGTAATTTTGGGAGATATAGTGTCGCCTTGCCAGATGTCTTTTTGTATTGGGAACTTTTCACTCATTTTATATAATTTAATTACAGAACTTGCATTATTGTAAATATGTTTTAGTGTTTCAATATATGGTTTCCCAGTTATTATTATTATTACTATTACTATTATTACGGGCAACTCCAGGGAGTCATTAGACTCATCGAGGGAGGCCCCAAATCATATTCATCACAACTATTCGACATTCATACAGTATCTATCATACCTCGCCTTAAACTCATTCACTGTCACAGCATCCAGCACAGACAGCATCCACCACAGACGCATTCCAGTCATTCACTACTCTAAAAGTAAAGAACCCAGCTCTAACACCTTTACTAACCACACTTTTGCCCAGTTTCCATGGATGTCCCCTAGTCCTCCCACAACCAGCCCTGTTCTCAAAAATATCTTCTGAATTAATTTTATAGAAACCCTTCAGTAATTTGAATGTCTCAATCATATCTCCCCTCCTCCGCCTATCAACCAATTTTTGCAACCCACAAATCCTCAACCTGTTCTCATACGGTTCATTCCACAGACCTGCTATCATCTTGGTCACTCGCCTCTGGATCCTCTCCACCTCCTCCCCATCAAGAAGAAACCTAGGTGACCAAATCTGAGCACAGTAGTCGAGATGGGGTCTTATCAAGGCTCGATACAGAGGAACAATAACCTGCTTGTCCCTGCTTGTCAACGTATTCTTCAGCAACCAAGTGATTTGATGAGCTGATTTGGCCACTTTTGCAATGTGTCCCCTAAATTTCAATTCCTTATCCACCAACACTCCTAAATCTCGTGCTCATCGATTTCTTGGAGCACGGTTCCACCAATGCAGTAAACTGCCGCCAATCTTTTCACCCCAAAATGCATAACCTTACATTTTGCCACATTAAATTGACATCCATTCTCCTTAGCCCAGACCTCCAATCTATCCAAATCATCTTGCAAAATTTTGACGTCATCTGCATTCACTATTGCCCTACCCAACTTCACATCATCCGCAAACAAATGAACTGTTCCTCTCAGATCCTTTCCTATATCATTAATGAACAAATTAAACAGCAGTGGTCCAAAAACAGATCCTTGTGGCACACCACTAGTCACAGGCCGTCTTGTGGACTCTACTCCTGAGTAAACCACTCTCTGATATCTCTCCGTCAACCACCCTCCTATCCATCTCACCAACCCTATGTCCATTCCCATACGCTGCAATTTACTGATTAGAATTCCATGTGGTATCCTGTCAAAGGCCTTAGCAAGGTCCAGTAGAATCACTGTAAACCCATTACCCTTATCCAGTTCAGCCGTCACTGTGTTATAATACGTGAGCAAGTTACTGAGGCATGACCTACCCTTCACAAAACCATGCTGTCCCCGATACAATATCCCATTTTCTTCTATCCAATCTTGTATTTTCCTCTTGACTATTTTCTCTAAGACCTTGATAATGATTCCTGTTATGCTGATTGGCCGGTAATTTTCAACAGCAGCCTTGGAACCACCTTTGTGCAGTGGAACTATTTTCCCCTCTTTCCACCCCCTTGGGACTGACCCAGTCCTGATGCTCAAATTATACAAAATGGTCAAGGGCACTGACAATTCTTTGGCCGCTTCACGTACGATACGAGTTGGTATACCATCCAATCCCACAGATGTATTGACATTGAGGTTCTGTAATAGACTAGTTACCTCTACTTCATTCATCACAATTCCAGTATAAGATGTTGGTTCTTCCATTCCTGCAAAGTCACCACCTGGATGATATACTCTTGCAAAGTTGTCGCTCAGTAATTCCACACTATCAACTGATTCGGTTACCTCCCTACCCTCAGCATTTTTTAAGATCATTCTACCATGAGCATTTTTCCTTTTACTTGCAACATATTGGAAAAACTGTTTGGGATTCTCTTTAGCCTGCGTGGCAAATTTCCTTTCGTAATCTGCTTTTGCTTTTCTTACCACCCTTGTTACCATCCTGGCCTGAGCTTTACACTGTTCCTGTGCCTGATGGTCACCCTTCTCCTTAAATTCCCTCCACAATTGTTTCTTTTTTTGTAAATTCGACTAATTGTAAATTCGACTCCTTTAGCCACCTCCCAAGTCATGACCTTATGGTCACTCTCACCAATTGGTGGCAACATGGTCATGTTCGTTACAGCCACATTCTCAGTTGCAGTTACTAGGTCCAGCACTCTCTGCCCCTGGTATTTTCCAATACATGTTGCCGTAGATAGTTGTCCCTTAATAACCGCATAAAATCCAATTCCTTCCTCCCATGTGCCCTCTCCTCTTTCCAGTCAATGTTACCATAATTGAAATCACCCATAATAATTACCCTCCTTCCACTCATTTCTTCTATTTGCTTATGCATACTATCCCCACCATGCACTCCATCACCCGGTCTATAGCAGCACCCAATTATATATTTTGTTCTGCTAGATTCTATCTCACACCAAACAGCCTCAAATGTGCTTTTTTCCCCATCCTGCAGTTCAACTTCTATACTCCTTGGCTGAAGCTCATCAGCTATCATCAATAACACTCCTCCCCCTTTTTATTCACCCTGTCACTCCTGAACACGCTATACCCGTCGCATTCAATCCCACTAGCTTTATCATCTTCTGTGAGCCATGTTTCACTAATACCGACAACCTGTGGCCTGGAAGTGCCAACCATGGCCAAAAACTCTTCCTTCTTGTTCCTAATACTCCTGGCATTAGTGTACATGAATCGCAGAAGCCCATTTGTCCCATCCCTACTTTGATGCCTTATACTAACTATCCCATTCTGATTTGTTGTCCATCGTACTCGCTCGGGCATAACATACTCATTCATACACTTAACTCCCCCCTAAAGTCTGCATATCTACTCCCCCCCCTCTTAATAAATCTAGTTTCCCTGAGTCTGTACATCCACTTCCACATCATTCATCAACACTCTTTCAAGTCTCCGTACACCAACTCCATTCAAATGTAACCCATCCATCTTATATAAGTCCTTTCGCCCATCGAACTCATTCCACACATCCACAAATTCCACACCACTCTCCATGCATAACCCACGCATAAAGTCATTGGCAATTATGGCCCTCCTTCTAAACACTTCGCTGTCATACCGCGGTAAGATACTCACCATCCTAACTCTCTCAGTTCCCTGGGTTTCAAGAGCTTTTAGTGTTGCAGATGTTTTAACCCCTTAAAATACAAAGACGTCTGTGACACGTCTTTTGTTTATTGCACCAAAATTGATTTTGAATTTTGGTTTCACATATAAATACAACCGAATATAGATGCTAGACAATCTTGTGCCTATTTCCTTTCAGCCGAGGAAAGTTGCCAACGGCGTGTATCGGCTATTTCGTTTGCGTTTGCACAAATTCATCATTATTTTTCAAATAATGATGAATTTGATCCAGCAAATCACCTTCGCCCAAAACTCGCCCAAAAAATTGGCCGCTTTCTGATTTTTAATTGGTACGTTAAGGAGTAAATTGAATCAAATGCTTTTTTCGTAGTCTATATAGGCCAGACATAAGGGTTTATTGTATTCAATTGATTTTTCAATGAGCTGTCTTAATGTGTGAATATGGTCCCAAGTATTGTAATTCTTTCTAACTCCAGCTTGTTCACAGGATTGCATTCCCTCTAGTTTAGACTTTATTCTATTATTTCTAATTTTTGTGAAAATTTTATATATGGTGGGGAATAGGCTTATAGGTCTGTAGTTTTTAATTTCTTCCTTATTGCCCTTTTTAAAAAGTAATATTAGAAGTGGATTGTTCCAATTTTTTGGAATTTTTCTCTGTTTTAGGCATTTATTAAAGAGTTTATTCAGCTGTTATGTTATGTTATGTTGCAATTCAATAGAATGTTCGAAGCTTTAAATGAATTGTTTTTCTGATGCTTATAATAAATAACAACAAATAAACAGTGATTGTTTATGATGAACTAAAGTTTCAGCGAGCATAGCACGCTGAAATCATTCATATTTCGTTCTTATTTATTTATTTTGCGCCATAATATATATATATACATATTATAAAATAGCTTGAAATAATTTTTAAAATGTTTGTAATAATAAGTTTTCATTTTCCTCCAGTTTTCTCACTTTCAAGTATGATTACTTCTTTATTCACTTACATATTAAAATAAATTCCACTAGATTTAAATAAATATATTTTCAAGTTTTCCATTTTTTGATAGGTTTCATTTTCAAGTGGTATTGTAAGCCAATATCTTACTCGATGTGCCTGCAAGAATATCATTGGTGCAAACATGTCCTGCTGTTATTGTAGTTGAGCCGTCAATCAGCTGATTAATTTGGCTTTTTTATGTATTTAAGGCTACACATACTTTACTCAGCCAGCACTCATAATCCTTGTTGAAGTTATTAGAATATGTATCAAATTTCTAATAGCTGTTGTAGAAGGAAGTGATGTCACCGTGCACAGACTTATCTCACGGCGCACTATATTCGTGTTATGTAGCATATAAATCCTAGAATTATAGACTCAAAAATTATAAATCTTACAAAAGAGATATGTGAGTTGTTTACGGCTTCGTGTAAGATTTGGTTCTTTACAACTGCTGACCTCAAACGTGTTAAACTGCAGCGTGTTAAACTGAAGCTGGTAACATAGTATCTGTTCCTTAAATAATATTATTTATGTTAATGATTCAGTTTACATAGAACTTTGCATAGTTCACATATGTTCGACGTAAAATCGTATTAAGAGTTTTTGTATGTTCAGTTTACATAAGACATAATTTGACAATAAACATAATTTAGTGGTCTAATGTGCAATGTGACATCAGTTGTCACAAACAACCTGTCACAAAGTCAATGGCATTTTCTTGCTATCACTATAAATTTTTCTTATTATTTACCTGAATGGAATATTGTAATCGTTTTTAGTTGCGTAAAGCCTACAAGGACATTAGGAACAATTGCTCGAAAGATTGATTTTTTTTCATGGCTGATCACACTTTTTTACTTTTATCTCGTCCTAAAAAGAAAAGCAAATATAGGAGCGAATAGTCACTGTCTCTCCTTCTAGATTGACTCGTAAATTCAGAAGCAGTTAGTTGATAAGACTTAAAACTCTTTTGTGGAGGCTAAATTCCAATTACTGCTAGAAGAAATGGCTAGGAAATTAGCCATAAACCTACACAGTTATTTATACATCGCATCTCAATACTTTGTTATTTTTTCGTTTGGCTTTGCATTCCTGGAAGAAAATCTATCCCACCCAAGAGAATACAAATGGAATTTTAAAAATGCCTAAATTAAAACTATTTTGTCAAGCAGGCCAATAACGAAAATTAATGATACAGCTCTTTAAGAGAACTAAAGCAAACCAAATGGTGATAAAACATGCTACTGTGAGAAAGCAGCCACACAAAGTCGTTCTTTATCAGCTATACTTTGCAATACCAGTTTCCTTTTCGCAATGTTTTATTTTTGCTCTGTAACACTTATTAAAACTTATTGTTACATTATTATAATGTAGACGCTTTTACATATCTCTATGTAAAAAAAAAAAAAAGTGATCAGCAGTATGTTTTAAACATAATTTGACAACAAACATAATTTAAGGATTTAATGTGACATCAGTTGCCACGAACAACCGTTCATAAAGTCAATGACTCTTTCTCTATATCACTAAAACTTTTTTTTCTTTAAAAATAAAAAAAAAAAAGTCCAGTAATTGTAGTACAAACTTTCATTTACACCAGGAAGATCTGGTTGATGACCAGTGACCTGAAACATTTTACGGTTGCCAGTCTTTCTCCGTTTATTCACTAAAATATCACTCAGATTCAAAAATGCAATCTATCAACGCAGGAAAATAATTTTATGTAAATAAATTTAGCAAACTAAGCATAAAGTTATTTATGTTTAGTTCGCTATACATCTTAAAAATTCATGAGATATATTTCACATTGTTCAGATCTTTAACTTTAAAAAACAGTCAAATTATTCGTAATTGGTGATTTTTCCCAGATACATGCTCGCGTAAAAAAATACACAGCAAACCGGTTCTTCTCTTTTCTCTCGTATAAATGAGGTCATAAAAGTACAGTGCCATTTCCTGAACTTCACAATAGATTCCGGGTTATAAAAGAATCCCGAAATATAATTTATACCTCTTGTCAGAATGCGTATTCTACAATCACGAGATGATGAATCCGGTTTCTTTTACTTGTAGCTCAATGCCATTGAAGTACAGGTTTGATGCAATTTAGTTATTAGTTCTGTATTATAAGCATAACGATGGGTAAGCATTACACTACAACACATCGCTTACGGTCATGTTAAAGTTTGTATAGGTTACATGAGAAAGAAAGAGAGAGAGAGAGAGAGAGAGAAAAAAAAAATGGCACTCATCATAAAAGTTTATGGTTCCGTGTAACATAGAAAATTTAAACTTAAGCCAGAAATTCTGTCTAAAAAGACATTTTCTTTGAAAACAAGTGTTAAATTAGAAGCTTATAACGGGGGGGGGATTTTCATTAATTTCGTATATATTTTTTTTTTCTGTTGTTTTTAAAATGCTTTGTTTAAACAATTTTATTTTTCAAATGTTGGGAAAAAACTGTTTCATTATTTTAAAAAATTAGCGTTATTATAAAAAAAAAAAAACATCATAAACAACCCCCTCTCAAATCGATTTGTGCGATTTTGAAGAATGGACTCCACTTTGTTTATTAATATTTCAAAAGCAAATCGTGCACAGAAATGTAAACCATTAAACTCAAATGAATAATTTACTGATATCCGTATGAATGGTCATGTCCGTTGATATCAATAAATTTGCTTTTGGCTATCACAAGAAAAAATTGGCAATAAATTTGATCGTCCCATTATGGTAGTGACATACTCTTCAAACGGTTCTATTACCACCACCAAAATGCAAAATCCAGCAATGAATGTGTTCGAAAGTTAAAAGATCCTCCAATCAAACTCTAACATTGCTTTAAGTTATTATAAGTAGAAGCTTTACGCCAGACTTCATATCAAGTCTTGCATTAAGAGTGGACGGCTTGGGCAACCAGATAAGCAAATAAACATACAAACTTAAATACCGGAAAAATACTCTTATGAACAGACAGTTTCCCGAATAAGGATCATCTTTGAATCATGGTGTCTATACAATATTCTGTCTCTTAGTTTACTCTAATGTGTTAAGATTTTATAAAGAGATTGGGATTAAAGAATGTTAAGCAAGCTGTCAAGAGAAAATACACAGACCGGCCACTAAATTAGAAACTTTTATTTAATACCTTGGTGGACCTACTTTAGTCCGAATTATGGCACCCATGCAGTTTGGCATAGATTCCACAAGGTGTTGGATTGCATCTACCTCTACAACATACCAGCCGTTCACCAGACAGTCCTTTAATAGGTTCAGATTTGAAGAGAGCTTTGCTCCCGAATCTGTTTTTCTAACATGCCCCATACATTCTCAATGGGGGTTGATATGAGTTTGTAGTGACAGAGAAGATCGTGAAAGCGTGATGCTGAACTAATACTGAACAATTCTTGTGCAATGGATAGTATCATTGTCGTCTATGAAACATCCGTCACTTGCTGGATCAAAAGTCAACATTGCAGGATGGACTTGATCTGCATCAGTGTTCAAATATTCCTTGGTATATTTGAACCTACATCCCGATCCTCAGCCAATATCAAAGGACCCGTTACGTTCTAACCAGTGGCGGCCGGTGAAAATTTTAAGCGGGGGTACTGCATATACAAAATAAATTTTAAAAAAATCTTTTTTTCCCCTAATCAGTAACCAATTTATTAATAAATAAATTTACATATTAAAAAATTGCTTTATTAAAAATATTTCACCCTCACCACGAACAAACACCAATTATAAAAGTTTCGTATCTCACAGAAATAACGCAAATCAATCATACGATACACTGCCCGAAAGAGCAGTGTCGGAATTACTGGTAACGTGCAATGACAAGCGCAAACAATATCGGCAAGGCTAGCTGCAATTGGCCTAACGTGATAATTCAGAATTATCACGTTACGAAATAAATGCACGTTGAGATTACGAAACAAATGCATTAGATCGCAGTGCATTTGTTTCGTAATCTAAAGCGTTAATCGAACAATTCCGATTATTAACTATTCAATCTATGTCAAAACATAAGCTGTAACCTTTAACATGTAGTATTACATTTATGTAATGTTCTAAACATTGTTATTATTTATAAACGCAAACGAAATTTATTTTTTTCATTTTCTCCTTTGGGGTACTGCAGTGTCGCAGTGCTTATGTACGAGTCACCACTGGTACTAAAAGAACATGCCCCACACCATGACGCCACCTCCAGAACCTTGAATTGTGTTTACAAGGCAAGTTAGGTTCATTGCTTCATGGGGGCTCTCGCCAAACTCTCTGCCTATCATCTGTACAGAACAAGATGTACTGTGACTCGTCGGACAGCATGGCTTTTATCCAGTGACTAGTTACCAGATAGAAGTCATGCTAAACGAACGAGTGGTGTTCCTGACGCCACTGTAGACGAACTTCGCAGAAATCACTGCTTTCCTTATAGGCATGCAACTGCCAATACCGATCCTCTTCAATGCCCAGCGCATAATTCGGTGAGTTATGGGTTGGTAACAGCCTTCATTAAATGCTTCGGTTAAATGCTGCACATAGGAAGTTCTCTTTGTCCTCAAACCTTCTCAGACGATGACCATCTCGTTCCTGCCAGACTGTCTACAGTTAGGACCACAGTTACTCCTCTCAGACAAGCAATGCGGTTTATTTTTCCACTGATTAAACACTCGCGATGTCTCACCTTTGGAGAAAACAGTCAGCTCTGCTATTTACAAAATCGTGGCTCCACATAATAAGGCACTCATAATAAGCCCTTTATCGAACTCCGAAAGATCCTTTGTTTTTCTCATTGTGATCAACGCTACGTTTACGATTACTGATCAGCAGCACGTGACGTGACCTAGTATTTTGCATATACGCTGCGAAGTGGAGTTTACGTACATCGGCACAAACGTTTCTAATTAAGTGGCCAGTATGTGTAATAGAAGAATAAATAGTAAAGAAAAAGGTCAACAACAACAAAAGAAAACATAAATCTTAAATCTTAAGAAAGTACTAAAGATTAATAACAGTGTATATTCATTATAATTTTTTTTTTTTTTTTCTTTCCTTCCATGGATTCTTATTATTCAAGAAAAAATAAATTAAACAAAAACATTACTATGCCAGAAGTTTACGACGAAAGCAAAGGGCACGGGTATGTTTTGCTAAAGTAGTTCGTTCCCGGGAAATCAATATTATCGCCTACTCTATCTCTGTAATTACTAAGAGAACAACAACAAAAACAGTACTATCGCATTTCTCATTTGCTACGTTATCTTCTACGAATAAGAGAGATGACTGTTGCTTGCTGTTTATATTATTCTAGAAAACGCTGAGCATTAAGAGTAATAAAATACTTGTTTATTCTTTACTATCCAAGTAGATCGTATAACAAGTCTGGAGCTGCACGAAATTATAATTTTGTGCAAACTCCAGATGATAGTCAGTCTGGAGTCTCATTTTATAAGTACAAATATCATACGGAAATGTAAATTTTAAGCAGTATAAGTAATTCTACTGAGAATGATTATCGTGAATTATACTGGAAAATAGAAAATGACATCACGATCTATTCTAGAAGTATTTCTCTTGTCTGAAAGGGAGAAAAAAATCCAATTCCACTCTAATAATTATACTGATTCTGAACAAAACAAAACAAAAAAAAAAAAAATTGTTAACTGAGGCTTCAGTGCTAGCAAATAGAAGGTTAGGTTTACGATTACATCGAGGAAGTAAGTCTCTGGGTTGCTTATTGACAATTTGGATGAAAGCACACGTACACACTTTCCCACTACGCGAGCGCACACACATACACACAAACAAACGCACGCACGTACGCTCGAGTGCGCAGTATATTTGATTCGACTCATACGTGAGTTATAAAAAAGTACCTCCAGGTCCAACAGTCCTGGTTCCTAATGGAACCAGGACTGTTATATAATAGTAGCTTCCAATCTTTCTCGTCCTCCCAATATGCATTTCGTTGTCAGTAAGCCAGTCGTTCAGTTAAATGTATAGATTTATGAACTCTTGTAGGTCACATTTCTCACAGGTTTTTATAAGATTTAAGAGTTTTATACGTTGAAGTATAATACGGGATAAAGAAGTAACCTATCCAAAAGAGCACATAAAAAAATTGAATTAAATTCTTGAAGGAAAAAGAGAAAGAAAGAAAGAAAGAATAAACTGATATTAAATTCGAAATGCTTTTACTTTATTGATGAATAAAATTATGTTATTAAGTTATAATGAATTTTAAATATAATTATCATTAAAACGTAAAAGTTCGCATTGTTATTATTATTATGAAATAAATCTTATAATTTGTTTAAATCATAAAAAATGGTATAAATCTTAAAAATTTACTTTAAAATGTCATTTATTTATTTATTTGTTTTGATAATTGTTTCATTAACCGCGGTGAATTTTTTTTTTATTTTCGGGGCAAAAAAAAAAATATTCTGTAATATTTTTTTTTCCCCGTTTCATTTAGACTTAGGATATTTCTCACTTATTTTCGTAACATTTGCAGTCTTTCCTTCACCCAATTTTGTTGGCCGAGTGGATATCGTATCCTATCTTCAACGATTGTCTGGTGCGAAATCTGCTGGGCATGTGGATGTTTGTGAATGTCGTTAGGTGGTAGAGGAATGTGAAACCTCTCACCCATTATGAGACCATCTCTTTGCTTATTGGAGGAAAAAGAAATAAAAGAGTTCCATGTTGTTTGGTCTCAAGAGCAAACATGGAACTTTTCGTTGGTGGATTTCGTGTTTAAATCCATTATCAAAAAAAGAAAGAAAAAAAAGAGTATCACACCGGAATTTTGTCTCTTCAAAATTAAGAAAGGCAAAAGAATAATAAAAGAAATAATTAATTAATCTTTTGACTAAATTTTTCATAAAGGAATTCAAAATTGTCCAAAAAAACACGGCGTGGAAGATCATTATTTCTCCCTCGAAATTACCCTGAAATATTTGGTTACAAGATTATTAGCTTGGAATAGGTTTCGAACTCGTTTTAAAGAACATAACCGCCATACCAATCTAACTAATCAGCTTCACAGCTGGAGCTTAATCGTATCAAACACTTTTAAGAACATCTATGGTATTGGACTGAAATTAGGAGCTAAAATAATTGGTAAATTTATTTGCAGTGAACTTGTATTGCTAGTAATACATCTGTACATACAAAAGTTAATCTTCTGTTTTTCCTCTGTTATCTTCTGCACATACAAAAGTTATTGAAGGAAATCCAGTCATCGCATTTCCTCACTCTTATATTTCATGTTGCAAATTTCCTTCTTCTCTTATCGCTATTAACAACAAAATAATTCGAAAGCACTTCTCAGCATCGACAATGGAAGAAAGAAAGGCCTCGCAGAGATATTGACACACACACACACACACACACACACACACACACACACACACACACACACACACACACACACACACACACACACACACACACACACACACACACACATTTAGCATTCGGTTTCTGAATTTCTTTAATAACCATTTTTTGAATGAGTGTGTGGCCACCAAAAATTAATGCATGGTGAATTCCTTTTGCTTAAACTTGGCAAGTTTCCGAACAAGAGATGGATCATTTTGCCATCAGTATTGATTCGTGTGATATTCATTTTATAAAGAGTTTGTCCAAAGTGGAAAGTTCTCTTTTTTAAAGGATCTGTTAACATCAACTTTCAGTTTGGTGTGTCGAAATGATATTCTTCGATTCAGCTTCTTAAATAACGCCGATTTGATACGTCATTGAAAATATATCTTTCATAAGCTGATCAAACGTGCAACTCATAACCTTTCAGACTTGAATAGGTAAAATTTTGTTTGCATAATTGAAAATGAAAATTTCATATTTAATTAATGTATACGACTTTTGAATCAGTAAATCAGTAATGGCCTCAGCTAAGTCAACAGGTACCTTTGGAGAAGATGTCAGTTCCATTAAATGAAATAAGATGCCAAAGAAGACTCACTTTTATCGGTGGGTTCGTGAACATTCTTCCTAGAAGTCTTCCTAGGGCATCTATAAATTGACTCATCTTGGAAACAGCACATAGAATCAATAGAAAGATCATGCATAATCAGAAGAAATTAAAACTAATACCACAAAAATTAAATACTAATAATATGCAGTGTTATCATTAGTGTAGTATATTCGTGGGTTGAAGGACTTCTTTTAAACGCTAGATTTTAGCGAAAAAATAAAATGGTCGGTTGATTCGTCTTACTGCGAATATGAGGCAGATTACATGTTTCCATATGTCTGTCTGTTAACTGAGTGTGGTCTTTTGGCTATTTTGTTGGTTATTTGGATAAAAAACCCTCCACCTCTTTTATGAGACTCGGTAGCTTATAAATAGGGAAAAAATAGTTATGTATAAATAGAGAAAGGAAGAAGAATATTTACTGTCCGGGATTAATTGCATTTTAATCACCGGCCAGTTTTTCTGTTTTGTTGGGGGGTAGGGGGGTTCTAGAGAAGGGGGAGGAATTCTGCAACTGCCACTGGCATCGTTTGAGGACGATTAAAATCTAGAAAGTATCCCTTATCTTGGACAACATTCGAACTCATGTGTCTTTCCAAAACAGAAGTGATTGTCCTATCCCACCCTATTCCCTCAGCCATATGGCTGGTGGGAGTAGCTATATGCTACCATACTAGGGAGATGATTATGAGCAATGTGGTTTCCAGTTGCCTTCCTTGCCGTAATATATTTTATGACTGTAGCCCTGTGTGTACGAGACCGGTTTGCCTGTTTTGAGGGATAAAAAACCCAAGTTACAGGTGGAAAACCAGCCCCCCCCCACCGTATGAGACCGGTTAACTCACCTTTAGTCGAAGGAGACCAAATAAAGGTTCCTCACATCACTGATGGGAATCGAAGGGCTTTGTGTGTACTGTCTGAGCTACGGAGGCTCCAGAAGTGATTGTAACACTTAACAAAATTTTGCAACATGTCATCGATGTGCAATACGCAGTATAACACTGTGCTTGTTTCGTTGATGTTCTGATACTAATACACGAGCTGATAGAGCTCTTTAGTTTGTGATTTTCAGTCTTTGGTGGTATAATAATAACCCAAGTACAGAATGATTATCGTAGTTTTTCCAAAGTTGGGCGTCTTTCAAACCAATTGCGGAGATCGTTGTTAAGAGGTAAAAATAATAGGGTGGTGTTGGTAATGCAGTGAATAGGAGGTGGTTAAAGTTACTAAAGGAGGAGATGACTCACTGCACTTCAGACATTAAAAAGTCGCGCTAAAGTTAAATGAGCACACTTACGTTCATTTAATAGGAGACTGACCTAACAATTATTTGATGGGAACTTGTTATCAAGATTTTCACCGAGCAGTATGTGATCACAAGTCATAGATTAAAATGGAAAACACAAAAAGCTCCCTATGATCTGCCCGATGGATTTAGAGCGTGGAAAAGGTATTATGTTGCGTATTAAATACATCTATTTTCACATGATATTTAAATCTGATTTTCTAAAATTTATTTTTTATTTTTATTTTTATTTATTAACGTATTTATTTATTTATGAACAGGACAAACTTTTCCTACTTTGTCGCCTAACCAAAAGTTCCGATGAAATGCGAGGAGATTCTTGGTACGGTTCGATTCTGTGCTTGCCCGGAATGAATAATGACTCACTGTTGAAACTTATGGCTTTCTAAATAATGATGTTCTAACCATCATACGATCAAAGATTGATATCTCGTAACCATCAATATTTAAGGTATTTTCCATTGTGCTTTGATATCCACCACTGCCGTTCTGCGGCCTGACATGAACCAGAATAAAACGCGTTTTATTAAGCCAACAAAACGCTTGCACTCTGTACAATGTTGCAGTACGCTAAAAAAAAATGAAAAATAAATCCGAATTTGTTATAATTTTTTAGCATGTAGCGCGTGGGTGGGAGAAGATATCAGCAACTTATTATTTCAAACCCCATCTCAGGTGACAGTATTCAAAATTAAATACATGTAAAACATAAATAGGAAACTGGTATTTACTCCAGTGGTAGCGCCTTAGATCTTCCGGTCTACTTGTAGACGATATTTAATCATTTTAATATTAAAATGATTAAATTTGGATGGCTTGTTTGTAAAAGTAGCAGAGTTGTCTGCTAAATGGAAATCTTAGTGAAATTTTGGTATTTTTTTCCAAAATTTAGAAACAAACTTTTGGCTTGGATAAATTAAACTACAAGCGTGAAACACAGCATTGTATGAATCAATCAAATAATTTCCAATATTTGAAATCTCATAACGTATTGTATTTTTATGCGTTTTTAACACAATGGTTGATAAAAAAAAGTTAGAAAACTTCCTTTCCAAATAAATTATGAGATTTCTTAGATTCTATCATTTTATCAGAAAAATAAATAATGAAAGAAAAATATCTTTCATCTTTCAGTGTTTTTGCCTCTTTCAGACGAGATTAGAAGAAAGAAAGAAAAAAAAAAGACTACAACAGAAAAAAGATTTTCGAGTGATAATAACCATACAAAAATTCTTTTATTCTCTCTCTCTATGTTTCATTTTTTATCTTCTTCGTGTATTTCTGAATCATGCTATTGCAGTCAATATGCCTATCACGCAAAGCAGAAAACTGTGGTCAGTGGTACCAGTGAAACATCATTATACTGTGTGTACATATAGTAATATTGATTATGTTTCAACTGACGACTGTTTGTGATGCTACAAGTTTTGGTTTTATTGACCAAAACTGGTAGTTTGCAGAAATAATGAGGAAGATCTCCATTCATCACCGTGTACAATGGTGTCACTGGAAAATTGAAAGTTTTCTCGTTGTTTGACACCCGTGGATATCATACATATTTTTCAACTTGAATTTCTTATGATAGATTAATAAAAAAATTCTCTCTCTCTCCCCACACACACATTACTGTTATGTTAATATAAAATAAAATAAATAAATATTTATTACTAATTTATAAATATTATAATAAAATATTTTATAAACGTATAATAAATATTTATTAATAGATATTTATAAATAAAATGAATGTTCAACACTCATTTTATCGCAGAACCGCATATACTTTTATAGGTTTCTAATCTTTTAAAATTAGAGAACGCTAGTGTCCACTTTTTTTTTTTTTCGTAATAAAATCTTACACTGAATCCTGCAAAATAAGGCGTTGACATTTATACAGGATATAATACAAAAAAAAAAAACTCTACTTGTGAGATTTTATTCGTAAATATGTTGAAAATATAAAACTAAACGTTCTACATGTTTTTTTTTTGTTTGTTGATTAACAGTTTTCTCATAAAGATGAACTTGCTACAAAAAAAAAAAAAAAAAAAAAACACGAGAACCTTTACAAACCTTTTGCCTTATTAATTCCTATAAAAAAAAAAAATAAGAAATCACTAAAATCATTTATCCATATTAATAATGAAGTGTTTTTTTTTTTGTATTGTTCCAACTGAATGATCCGTAAATATTCAGAGAATAGTTTCATATGTTTGTTGGCCATAGTTGATTCGTAAGAATTGTAAAGAGAACGTCTTTTCGTAAGCAAACTAAAGCCCACGCCAAGCGTGGGCCCGAAAGAACTGAAAATTTTACTGTGAAAATTGAAGTGTACATACATTTAATAAAATACATGTGACTTTTAACGTATCCTATGAACTGAAAAGACCTCAGTAAAGTTTATCGACTACTCGCTCCTTGCTTCCTTCCTTGAATACCGGCTTCTAGTTAAAAACGTATCCTTAGATGTGATGTCATCGATCTAAGAAGCAAATAATCTGCGTTACTATATTGACGGATTGTTACTGGTGAAAGAGCACGTCTTTAGCGCTTTTTATTCTCCAAATGGAATAGCCGGTACTCTTAGCCATAATTAATTTTGGAAAATTGGTAAACAGTTTTCCAGTTGTGACTATAGTTGAGTTCAAGGCTACTGATTATTATGAGGACGTAAGAGAGTTCAATAAACAGCTGCCGCCATATCGTGATCCTCAATCCTAACTGACATTATTGTCTGAAATATTTTTATGTCTATCTACAGTCTGGTGTTCTGAGTCGAGGGAAAATATCTGAAGATAGAATTACTCGAAAACTGGTTGGAAAGTGTTCCGCCGGTGAAAGATGTCACATGACATCTTTCAAAAACATTACCGGCAATATTAAAACCTCTAGTAGACCAAGTTGTAAATATGGTAAATTACATCAAGTTAAGACCTTTAAAAGCATCCTTTTGTTTTTAACAAAAAAAAACTTTGCATATCTATGGAAGCCAAGTACGAATCTTTGCTTTTTCACACTGAAATAAGATGGTTATCCAGGGGTAAAGTGCTATTCCGAATTTTAGAACTTAAAAATGAATTATTAGGCTTTTTTCAAAATGAAGATACAGATACTTTTGTAAAATGTCTTTAAAATGATATTTGGTTGATAAAATGGCATATTTAGCCGATATTTTTAATTACTTAAATATCGTTAATACAAGTATCCAAGGGAAAAATGAAAATATTTTGACATCCACTGACAAACTGTCAGCTTTTCATAAAAAAAAGTATCTCTTTGGAAAAACTGCATATCAGAAAAAAATTCAGTAGATACGTTTCCTTCGTCCCATAACAAAAACGTGAAGGGAATTATTTCCGTTATAACAGAACATTTAACAATATTGGAAGAAAAGATTTTAAGTTACTTTCCTTTCTTAAATATAATACACACAATTATGACTGGATACGAAATCCATTTGGCGCAGTTGATACATTGAATTGAGAATTTTCATTAAAAGAAGAAAAATAATTAGTTACTTTTTCAACTGATCGTACACTAAAAATGAAATTTTCTGAAATAACTCTTGAGGATTTTGGGATTTTTGTCCAAGCCGAATACCCATCTCTCTCTCCACAAGGCACTAAAAATATTGTTACAGTTTTCAACATCATATATGTATGAGCTCGGTTTCTCAATATTATTATTATTATTATTATTATTATTATTATTATTATTATTATTATTATTATTATTATTATTATTATGTAAGGTGCCTCAATGGAGTCAAAAGACTCATCACGGGAGACTCAACATTGACATACTAACCGTTATTCATACAATACTTATCATACTTCCCCTTAAACTCATTCACAGATGAAGCATTCACAACCACCTCTGGCAACGCATTCCAGCCATTTACAACCCTCCAAGAAAAAAATCTAGTCCTAACATCCTCGTTAACCACAATCTTACACAATCTCCAGGGATAACCCCTCGTTCCCTTCCTTCCTGTACTGGTCTTAAAGAGGTTATCAGTATCAATCCTATAAAACCCTTTTAATAATTTATATGCCTCTATCATATCTCCTCTCATACGTCTATCAACTAGTATTTCGTTGGAGACATCCCACAGGCCTGCAACAATTTTCGTAACAGCCTCTGAATCCTCTCCACCATTTCCACATCACCAAGAAATCCGGGTGACCAGATCGTACACTATAGTCCAAATGAGGTCATATTAATGCTTTATAAAGTGGGATAATCACTTCCTTATCCCTGCTTGTCAGTGTGTTCCTCAATAACCATGTAATCTCATGTGAAGTTTTGGCAACCTTTTCAATATGCCCTGGAAACTTAAGTTGTCTGTCCACAATAACTCCCAAGTCCCTAACCTCATCAACCTTCTGCAGTTCAGTTCCATCAATATAGTAAACAGCATGTGATCTCATCCTTCCGAAGTGCATTACCTTACACTTGGCCACATTAAACTGGCAGCCATTTAGTTTAGCCCAAACCCACCAGCCTATTTAAGTCATCCTGTAAGATATCCACATCATCTGAATTAACTATCGCTCTTCCCAGTTTTGCATCATCAGCAAACAAGTGGATACCCCCTTTCAAACTATTCCCAATATCATTGATGTACAAATTAAATAACAGAGGACCAAGCACTGAGCCCTGAGGTACATCACTAGTCACCTGCCTTCTACTGGACTCCACTCCACCATAAACCACTCTTTGATATCTATCCATCAGCCACCCTCTAATCCAAATCACTAGTCTCGGATCCATACTCATTTGCTCCAATTTATGCAACAGAGTTGCATGTGGAATCTTGTCAAATGCCTTTGCAAAGTCCAAGAAGATCACTGAAAAAGGATTTCCTTTATCCAACTCCATTGTTACTTCATTATAGAAAGTGAGCAAATTGCTAAGGCAAGATCTACCCTTCACAAAACCATGTTGCCCCTTATAAAGTATCATATTGCTGTCCACCTAGTCCTGAATTCTAATTTTTTATCAATTTCTCCAAAACCTTAACCACTACTCCCGATATACTGATTGGTCTATAATTTGCTACCTCAGACCTGGAGCCCCTCCTTATGTAGTGGAATAATTTCCCCCACTTTCCACTCAATAGAGATTTCACACTGAGGCTTAAATTAAACAGCCAAGTTAGAGGAGGTGCTAATTCCCTTGCGCTTTCCCTTAAAACATGGGCCAATATGCAATCTAACCCAATGGCAGTGTTAGCATTAAGGTTATGTAATATACTAAGCACCTCAAATTCTTCTATCACTAGACTCTCATCGGTCAATGACACGTCCGGC
The DNA here is from genome assembly GCF_054136105.1 of Typopeltis vanoorti. Classification (NCBI taxonomy): domain Eukaryota; kingdom Metazoa; phylum Arthropoda; class Arachnida; order Uropygi; family Thelyphonidae; genus Typopeltis; species Typopeltis vanoorti. Next base: position 74,491,898 of record NC_143556.1, on the reverse strand, counting down.
GCTGATCATTTTGCAAAAGAGTACCATCTGGTACTCTTTTGCAAAATGATCTAAGCAACTCAACTATTTGATTAGTTTCTGTAATTTCCTTGCCCTCAACATTTTTTAAAGTCATCCTTCAAAATTATTTCTCCTTTTACTTGCCACATAGCGAAAGAACTCCTTAGGATTTGTTTTGGACTCATCAGCTAGCTTCCTCTCATAATTAGCTTTGGTCTTCCTTATTATGCATGTTACCCTTCTTGGCTGTATCTTGTACTGCTCATGGGAATGCTCATCACCTTTTTCTTTATACTTATACCACAACTTTCTCTTTACCTGCAACTCTTGCTTAATAATATTATTCATCCATTTTACTCCTACCTGATTCCTCCTCCTGACTCTGGGAATACAGTCAGATACAGCTTTCATTAAATACTCCTTGATAATCTCCCATGAACCATCAACATCTCTCCCCTTTAAATTCTCATGCCATAGCACTTTTGAAAGCTGACTTTTCAGCTTGTCATAATCACCAGCCTTGTAATTCCACATATAACCCTTCTTAACAGAATATTCAGCACATAATACAATCCCCCAAGTCAAGACCACATGATCACTTTCCCCAAGTAGAGACAGTGTATCTAAATTACTTACTGATATGTTCTCCGATGCTATGACCAGATCTAACACTCTCAAATCTCTTGTCCCTTCCATTACATGCTGTCTCAGGTAGTTATCTCTTAACAATTGTATAAACTCCAATTCCTTTGTTCCTTGAGACCATTCCTTCTCCCAATCTATGTCCCCATAGTTAAAATCGCCCATAATAATTACACGTTCTCCACTCATCTTACTAATTTGCCAATGCATACCATCTACATTCTCCCATATACCCCTTGGATTATAACAGCAACCAATTACATATTTCATCCTGTTGATCTCTATCTCACACCAAACAGCCTCAAATGAACTACCCTCTACATGCCTGTCATCTTCAGGCACTTCTATCATTTTTGGCTTTAACACTTCGTCTATCATTAGTCAAACTCCTTCCCCCATTCTGTTCTCTCTATCCTTTCTGAAGATACTATATCCCCTTACATTCAATCCCTATGACTAAATCATTCTTAGTTAACCAAGTCTCACTAATTCCTATAATTTTTCGCCATAGAACTAAGTAATGACAAAAATTCATCACACTTATTCCGAATACTTCGGGCATTAGTATACATAAACTACAATACTCCTTCCCACCGATAATCACACGGTGTATGAATTAGCCCACTCTGAATACCGTTAAAATTATGAGTACAATGATTCCCCATATCACAGTTATTATTGACCTTAGTACTATTTACAGCTAACTCTACTTTCTTGTCATTATTTCCGACAACCATCCTCGGACCCTCCTAATCTAATAACTCTCGTTTCCCTGGTCCAAAACCCCCATATGTTTAAACAGTAACTTCTGTAAAAGCTTACTCCCGTACTTATTCAAATGCAGACCATCTTCGGCATATAATTCTTTACTTCCATAAAACTCCTCCCATATATCAAATGTCCCATCCCTCTTTTCCTATACATCCTAGCTAACATTTCATTCATCATCAATGCCCTTCTTCTCATTTCTCGACTATCATATCTGGGAAACACACTGACAATTCTAACACTCTTACTCTTAAATCTAGCAATCTCTAACATCTCCCTTAAATCACTTGCCACACGATTTACGGTGTTTCCCAAATCATTTTTCCCAACCATTAAAATCATTTCATCTACATTATCATCACTCTTTACAGCTCTAGTTACACACTCTACCGTACCTCCGGCCAACATTCTTTAAAGACATCTCCGGTATTTATTTTACGAATCATTGAATCGCCTATTATTATTTTCTTAACCTTACCCATCACCTCTATCTATCTATCCATCTCTACCAATTTCATCCTTTCTATTCTCTTATCCAACACTACAACCTCACTCTGTGTTTTGCGGTGAGCTCCAGAGCGCCTTAATCTCCCTAAAATCTCATTACCGCACTTTCGATCTTCACTCATCACAGAATCATTCACATTTACATTCATATTCTGGCTAATGTTTTCGCATATCATTTCTTCAATTAGTTTACATTTCCCACATATATATAAATCCTCCTTAACTTCATACCACATGTTTTTCTGAAAGCCTGAGGCATACATTAAACAAACATAGCATTTAACATTGTTTCTAAACACCATATCCTTGAGTATTGGTGGACGAGAAAAAAGAGATGCACTAACAGTTACGCCATTTATCAAATTTTGTTTCCATTCCCTACAGTCCTTTGCACTGCTAAATGTTAGCTCTGTAATTCCTTGTGCAAAATTAGTCTCATCAACATCTAAAATAGCCTTAGGCCTGGAGGTCATCTTCTTTTTATCATAAAGGTTTTTTCTTTTTGCTAGACGTTGGCTCTGTAATTCTTTGTGCACAATCAGTCTCTTACCTACATCTAAAATAGTATCCCTAGACCTGGATGTCCTCTTCTTTTTTCCATCAAGGTTTTTCTTTTTGTTTACCTTCTTCTCTTCCTAATAGTACCACACTTGTTCTCTTGCAAGTTTCCCTCGCAAGGTGTAATTCCCCGCTGCAAATCACTCAAAGGAATCGATACTAGAATTCTTGGCTGGGCCTGTAATGATAACTTTTCACCTGCATCGCATAACAAGATCCACTGGCTTTATCTTGGCAAAGCTTCTGACTCCGAAGATATTATCTGTTGTTCCCCACCACCAAATTCAGACTCCTCCAACAAGGCAGCAAGCAACAAAGTAGTATCTTCTTCAAAATATGTTGATTCCTTTTCATCAATTACCGATGAAATTTGATCCTTCTTACGGTCTTGGCAATTAATGCCTATGAGTTGTGTAAGGCTGTTCATCTTAAGCATTTGGGCAATTTTCAAAAGTTCAGGCAAACGTTCATAAGATATACTAACTTTGTCACTATACATAAAATCCACAACCAATTTTAAATCAGCATATTCTATATCTTTCAGAATTACAATAGGATATAAAAACTAAAAAGCATGAAAGACTTACTAATGTGGACAAAGAGATGAAGATAGCTATATCACATATTAAACCTGATATTGCTGAAATCTGCAAAAGCAGACAAGATCAAGTATCGCATTAAAATAAGTTCCATTTTTACAAAAGGCAAGTCCATGCATATGTTTACTGTTAATTTTATGACCCTAATGCTATTAGTGTTCCCCAAATTTTTCTTATAATCAAAAGTGTTCCGTGACTTCGAAAAGGTTAAGAACCACTGTCTTAGAATAAATTTCAATTTTATAATTAAAAAATATGCACCTTACACATATTTCAAAACTATTTCGAAATCATTTAATAAAATTGCTTCTACAACTGCAGAAGGCGGACAGAATGAAGTTATTGATTTTCAAAATACTGCATCGTGGGTATGTTATGAAAGGTTTAAAATCAGAGTATGAAACCATCGCTATTTTAAATAATTTAAAACAATATGTTGTATATTCGATTTCTGTGTAAACCGTGTTTGTTATTCCCAGTCACAAATATAATGCGTATATAATGCGTATTTTTAAAATAAATTGCCTATTTAAATAAGAATTTCCTCTTCATAACTCTTGCGTAAGTGTGGGCGAGTCGTATTTATTCTCTCTTTTACTCTTTTCAAAGATAGTGGTGCAATGCAAACGAAATTGCGAAATATGCTTCAATGTGTTTTTGGTCTAGTGGATTTTCGAAGTAAAATGTCAGCTGTGTAGATAACATATATCAAGTGCTGTTTTATATACTTCCTAAGACTAGACTTCTGTCAAATATTGGATATCAAATTCAACAGGAAATTCATGTCATAAAGATCTGTAATTTATATGCATTTAAACTATGAAGCTTTTGTTCAAAATACGAAATTCACTTTTGTTCTTCTTACGAAATAGTAACGACCTACAGAATTGGTATCAGGGTAACAATCCGTCTTTGATGAAAAAACACAAACCCCTCCTTGTACACGCAGTAATCTTTATGGTGCAATGGCACCGCAACTGTTAATAGGAATATACAGCTAGTGAAACAGATTATCTGTTTCTGTTTTTTATAGCATGGAAAACAAGCCAATATTTTCTAGCAAGTCACAAAATGTGATGTTCTGTTAGTTCATAAAAGAACAAAATATTGGCTGAAATTAGTCTAAAAACATAGTAGTATGTTTCAAGCAGAAATAAATTTTAATTAATTGTGACGTATTGTAAAACTGCAATTTTCTTTTAAGCAGTGGCAGCTCGTGGCTTGAAATCGTGAGGATGCTGCAACTTTCGAAATATACATACACGCTGTAAGTACAGTGTATGTTTTGATAAAATATCAAAATTATGGTAAAAATTTTAAAAAAATTTAAACATGAAAAAATATCGTTTATTATCGATAAAATTATACAAAATTAAAAATAAAATTCATTATCATAACCGCAATAATGTTCTAAAATAAAAACTATAACAAATGTTATGTCTTTAACAAATGTCTTTAATTGTAATGTCCAAATATTTAAAGAGACGGAGTAAACACGATAAGCACTACGAACACTCTACTACTCGCGCAAACTGCATATAAACACCAGTGGAACTGCGCGACGGACAGTGCCGCATTACGCTAATAGCTCGTATTTCACTATGACGTGCATATGTTTGAGCGCGTAGCAGTATGACACTGTGGGTAAACACAGTGTTGCTAGTATCCTTCGCCCTCCTAACTGCTACCAGATAGATTTTTATTATTTTTTATACAAAATAAGAGAATTGTATAGGATTGTTGATGGTGAAATTAAATATTACAAGCAAATATAAATAAATTAATAAATATATTTAATAAATTATTAGAAAACTTGAAATAAACCTTATCGCAAGATGTTATAAGTGTGCTCATAGACTGATTCTGTTGAACCAAATATCTTTTTCTTTTAAATGCTGTTATGCAAGTTTCGAATGTCCTCACATTTTTAATATTTATTTATTTATTTATTTTTGTCTGACTTTGCGTTACAGTGCGATATTTGCTTGTGACATTAAGTAAACTGGTATGAAATATCAGAATCTGTCAGAAAGAAAGCAATACTCATATTTCAAATATCAGCTGTAGCTCAGATGAAAGTATTATCCTTACTCTAATTACCGAAGTACTGGCAAAGTTCGATTCGTCATATTCTAAGGGGCAAAATAGCTTCGTTAACAGTGTTCACAGAATCAAATTGCAGAGATCGAGATCTCATTCATCTCTGAGAGCCAAATACAAAGGTGTGTGTGTGTGTGTCGAGGACGAAAAAAGAAAGTACAATGGATACATCGTGTTAATGTAAAAAAGGTGACTTTTATAATGACAGATGTAATCAATTGTTATTAAAAAACGGTATATTAAAATTATATATATTATATTAATTATTTATATTAAATCATCTCTATTCATTTAGAATAGATCTTCTCCTCTTCTTATTCCTTCCAAGGTATTAGGCCTATTGGCCTGTTCCGGTCTCACACCACCTTTTTTGGGATCTTCGTCTACTTTTTTTCCTTTTTAGTTTAATTCCACCATCCATTCCAACTGCCAGTACTCGAGGGTGAAAAGCTACATTCCATCTTCAGCATTACAAACATCGGATAGTGCATACCAAACTGGGAATTTTTCTCCAGAAATCGTTAGGATTATTATTATTATTATTATTATTATTATTATTATTATATGAACACCTACGTGGCGGAAGGTTCACTAACTCATTGAACTCATTCAACGAGAAAGCATTCACAACTGATTCTGGCAATCCATTCTATTCTTTGATCTCTCTCTCTCTCTCTCTCTCTCTCTCTCTCTCCAAACAAACAAACAAAAAAAAAACTAGCCCTCAGCCTCTGCTAACTACACTCTTACTTAATTTTCAGCGAGGACTCCTAGTTTTCGGAACACTAGTCATGTATACTAAAAAATTTCATATATATATATATATACTGTATATACAATGAGTTTCAGAAGAAATCGGAAACTGATTCCTTGAGTGATTTTAAAGAACAACAACAACCAAAAAAAAAAGTTTCATCTGATTCTGGACGTTGAGACCGTATTTCACAATATGGCCGCTAGTATCTGTGGCGCTGCTTGACCGTATTCATGGATCATCGTCCAGTTATGTAGTCTAATTTTTGCATGCGTTCTTGGAGCTTGTGAATAAAGTTTCATAGTATATGATTAGGTTCAGCGTGTTTAGCTCTGTGAATTTACTAAAATATACACCGGAAGGAGTTATTTTCTGTCCTCTTTGGAGGCCACTAAATAAAGACGGTTTCGTTGTTGTTGTTGTCAAATGAGTTCCCAGATCTTCGAAGGATGCTCCTTTGTAATGAGCGAAGTATGAATTGCCATAATGATGGAACTCTGCCGCATTTTCCCCCTTAGGCTTTCGATTATCCGATAGTCACTGTCCCCGCAGCTGGATTGGTAAAGGAAGTTCATATCCTTGTCCAGCTTAATCTCTCAACCTTGACCCTCTTAGGACTAATGAAGCTAGGGTTAAATGAAAGCGTTGGTGTACGGGCAAAAGGTTAACGACGCGAGAGAGAGAGAGAGAGAGAGAACAAGGCAAGCATGATTAAAGCGTAAAAAGTAAAAATGCGTATCCAACAAACATTACGACGCGATCTTTATTGATATTCATTTCTTAAAATAGATAATTTTTTAGCTTAAGAGTAAGTTTTCAGATTCTATTAAACATTTTGAAGCTTCGGTTTCTAAAATAAAGGTCGTCGTTCTAACTTTTTCTTGGAATTTCATATCCTCCCCAATACAGATTAGAATTTGTACTTAAGTGGATGGGCAAAACCTTGTAAAGTGTGTGTGTGTGTGTGTGTGTGTGTGTGTGTGTGTGTGTGTGTGTGTGTGTGTGTGTGTGTGTGTGTGTGTGTGTGTGTGTGTGTGTGTGTGTGTGTGTGTGTGTGTGTGTGTGTGTGTGTGTGTGTGTGTGTGGCGCATACACAAAACATGAACAACGTTTCAGAAACTATGCTACATTACGATAATGCAGATTGTGAGTATGATAGGTTGAAAAACTCCTGTTGGTGTTCTTTGGACAGTTGAAGGTCGTAATTCCCAAGCAACTATGTGTAGTGAAAAGTGTTCTAACAGGTCGAGTAGAGGGAATGAAAGAAAAAGAAACAGCTGGCTTGATGGATTTGTAGCTAGACTGTGAATTGGCTGCTGATCTGTTACCTCTCGAGTTATTTAGATTTAGAGTATAGTGGAGGAATAGTGGAAACCAGTTTAGTAGAATAGTTCCCATGGAAATGCTTATAGAAAAGCCATGAAATAGAAACAGTTTACGTGATAAAGGTTGTAGCAAAGCTTGTAAGAAATGGGTCATTAATTAAAAGAATTAGCCTCGTCTCTCTTCTGAAAAATATTGAAGACTTTTTAGGAAGTGTTTTTGTATGCGAACCCAATTGCGCAAGAAAGTAGTGTACAGTTGGCTGAAGAACTGAAATTCGTACAGTTAATAGTTGTACAGGTTTTCAAAAAAGTAACGTTGTGAAGAAAAGAGAACAATAAGTTTTTTGGAGACTGAGGAAGACGCAGATATGACATGCTTAAGCAAAGAAAAAAAAAAGGGCATCCTTAGTTTATGATAAACTAAGGATGCCCTTTTTTTACTGTAAATATAAGAAATATTATTCACATTTTTTTAAATTTCGTCTACTAGCTAATTACTAATTAATTAGAGCGAATTCCAACTCAGTTTTTTTTTTTTTTTTCCTAACCGAAGAGCACCACTTGTGCAACGTTTTTATGGCTGCGCGACGGGGATATCTAGGAAGAGGGGGGGGGGGGGGAGTGAGAGAGCGTTGGTAATGTCGCAGCGGAGTTCTTGGGATTGACTGGCTAACGCTTTAACCTTAAGAGGTGAATGTTCGAAATGGCTAGGTTGAGGTCATGGTTTTCATCTCCGTCGTCTTGCTGTTTGTTAGGTACAAGAAGCAGTGTTACGGATCAATCGATGGCCAGTTAGGATTCCAGTGTTGTCTGGGGGGGGGTGGGGGGGGGGGGGGGTGGGGGGGGGGGGGGGTGGGGGGGGGGGGGGGTGGGGGGGGGGGGGGGTGGGGGGGGGGGGGGGTGGGGGGGGGGGGGGGTGGGGGGGGGGGGGGGTGGGGGGGGGGGGGGGTGGGGGGGGGGGGGGGTGGGGGGGGGGGGGGGTGGGGGGGGGGGGGGGTGGGGGGGGGGGGGGGTGGGGGGGGGGGGGGGTGGGGGGGGGGGGGGGTGGGGGGGGGGGGGGGTGGGGGGGGGGGGGGGTGGGGGGGGGGGGGGGTGGGGGGGGGGGGGGGTGGGGGGGGGGGGGGGTGGGGGGGGGGGGGGGTGGGGGGGGGGGGGGGTGGGGGGGGGGGGGGGTGGGGGGGGGGGGGGGTGGGGGGGGGGGGGGGTGGGGGGGGGGGGGGGTGGGGGGGGGGGGGGGTGGGGGGGGGGGGGGGTGGGGGGGGGGGGGGGTGGGGGGGGGGGGGGGTGGGGGGGGGGGGGGGTGGGGGGGGGGTCTTTTTCCTTACGAAACTGTCAAATTTATCCCGAACACCCTGTATATATATATATATATTTTTTTTTTTCAGAATCTGTTTCTCACTGTATTATAAATAACCAATATAATTATAAATATATTCTCCGAAGACGAGTCCTGAATTCCATGGAAGTGCCAATAATAATAATAATAATAATATGCTCGGAAGCAGGCTACTGATTCACTCTTAGTCTTATTTTCCGGTTATTTATTTTAAGAGGCAAAAATTTTTGATCGAGCAAATAAGTATTTCACCACCAGATAGCTATTCTTACACTTCCTGTGTTTATGAACTCTCTTAGACTTGCCAAAAACTTATAAACATTCCACCAAGATTCACTACGCAGTTGCAATTATTTATATAATGTAGTAATGGCGTTTTTTGGCTGGTCGTTCGGAACGAATAAATATTTACGAATTTTCAAGTAAATATATAAAGTGGATATCATTCATATTAAAACTGAAACAGAATTTCTTTTTACCAATGGATTATAATCCTATTTATTTTTGAACTTCGTAGAACCAGGATTCAATTTTGCGATTAGATAATGGAATGACGAAATAAGACCAAGTAAAACATTTGAGAAGGAAGTTATTTTAGTTTTACGTAGTACTATGTGACTTAAAGAGATTATTTTCTTGCTACAATCCTGTAATTAGTGTATCGTGGAATATTTTGCTACTACCACATAGAGAGACAAAGTGTAGTTGGCAACGTTAGAATTGTGTGCTGTTATTCTAGCAAATGTCTCGCTAAGAACACCTGCAGGTAATCAAGCAAAGATATAATCGTAAAGCTTTTGATATCATCAAGTTATCGCTAGAGCGTGCAGGCAAAGAGGAAAACAATTTTTTTTTTCAAACTCTGCACTAAATGTTTCTTTACTTAGCCATACGTAGAAATGTAGAAAAGAATTTAAATTGCAATCACTGTTCCGTTATTATCCTTCATTATTCAAAGATCTGTTTCGTGAAGCATGATAAACCACAAAAAAAAAACTAATCTGGTCATCTTTCCAAATGGATTTTTGAACTAGCATTAAGGTGATTTGTAAGTTTTTTCTGCCACGTATAGGTCAGCTTGCAAAATTCAAATGATGTACGGGTAAAATGAATAGAATTAAACTGATTATTTGATGTATGCTCCATTTTGACTGGATTATGGCATAGGAAAGTGCAGCTATCCAGAAAATGGCATAAAAAAAATAAAAAATAAAAAACAGAGATTCTAGAAATAGATTTTAGGAATGCATGCTTAAATGCGCATTTCTAGAAATCTAATGCTTTAGTGGAAATAGAGAACCATGATTTTCAGATACAAATATGCTAATGGCTGATATTGCAAGAATACGATAATATACATAAATGTACATAGCATGTATGCTAGTATATTCTCAAAAAGTCTTGGTATGTTATGAATATTGTTCATATACGAGGGCGTGTATCGGGTGTAAAGACTCATTTTTGTAAGAGGTAAATAAGTGATGAGAGTGTTTGCATTATCTGGTTTCCCCATACTGGGGTAGGGTACAATCGCTACAAGCATAGTAACACCTAAAGGCTCAGCAAAATCCAAAATCTGCATGTTAAAGAATACGCCCCCCCCCCCCCTTCAGGAATAGGATTGATCGGGTTGTGTAAACATTCAAGTTAACAAAGTTATCAGAACCCGCAAAGAATGAATGGTTTGGATATCCGAATTTAAGACGATAGAAGATGATATTCCACAAGTGTCGGTTATTGATGTAGAGAAAGGTTTGTCAAATGAGAAAGAAAAATGCAACGTACCAGCATTAGCAAAACTATGGATTGAATTTGAAGTCAATTGAAAAATGTTGTTGCTGTGTAAAAAGAAGAAAGTAGAGAAAAAAGGAGCCTGGTACTACAGCATTAGTTGCAGAGTGTGTGAGAATAAAGATCCATCCTCCATCATACATAAAGTCCATCCGAGAGAAAGCTAGCAATCTAGTTGTAAAAGTCTTTGAAAAATATGACAAATCCTATCAAATGCCGTAGAGATATCAAGAGCAACTACTTGAAATTCTTCAAATATTTCTGTGTCATTGATCCAAAGATGGGTGAGATAAGCAAAAAAATTTCACAGTTGATCAACAGTGTGGAATCCCAATAACTCTGATGGCTATAGAAAGTTTTTTTACCTTGGGTATATTATGTTAAAAGATACCAAGCAATTTTATAAGCTAGGTTTTAATCCTTTTTCCCAAGTATGCAAACAGACAAGTAAGTCAAGTTTGCGCCTGAACATAGTTTAGGTCTGAGGCAATTCGTGGTAAAGGGGTGGAGTAAGCTCTGATCACTTTCCTTAGTATTTCCCCTAATGCAAAGCACATCCCATTGCGGAGATATATGATGCTATGCATTAAAGGCAAGGGCCACTAGCCAGACCGGTTTCGACCTTTATTGAGGTCTCGTCAGTGGGAGCTAGACACAAAAATGGCAAGGTTAAAGTAATGTAGAGCTTATAAATTTTACCTAAACACTCCACTTTTACCTCGAGTTGCCTCAGACCTGAACTATGTTCAGGCGCAAACTTGACTTACTTGTCTGTTTGCGAACTTGGGAAAAAGGATTAAAACCTAGCTTATAAAATTGCTTCGTATCTTTAACATAGTATATATCCAAGGTAAAAGACATTCTACATCTTACTCTCATCCTGTGATTTTTATTTATAAAGTAATGCAGAGCTACTATGAAGTAGCTCTGCATTACTTCAACCTTGGCATTTTTGGGTCTGGCTCCCACTGACGAGACCTCAATAAAGGTCGAAACCGGTTGGGGAGCTTGGGCGATGAATGGCAATGCTGTAGCCCATGAAGTTTTAACTGAGGCTCGGCTGTTGCTGTCACCCAGAGCCTGAGTGTATGTGTGGGGGGGAGGGTAATGAATGCCAATGCTGTAGCCTGTGAAGTTAACTGAGGCACGGCCGTTTGCTGTTACTGCTCAGATGAGCAAATGAGCGGCTCTGCTCGGTGATGGGGGAGCATGCCAACGATGCCGCGGTGTAGATCCAACCGGTTCTCAGAGTCCTTCTCAGTGGCAGGGTAAGCCTGTTATTGAGGGGGGACAAGCTGAGTTTCTGAATTTTTGATCCTGCGGGTCGCTCATTATTGGGTATTCCGGGGGGGGAGATCTCACGAGTTTTTGGAGAGATAACCCCACACTTAAACAGGGAAACCGGTTCGGGCCTGACTCTGAGAGGCTCTGCTTGTTGGTAGGTTTTTGCCTGTCTCTGAGTGGGGCCACCGCGGCTCTGCTTGGTGTTGGAGTGAGCCTGCCACTGGATAGAGCCAATGTTGAGAAGTTCTTCTCGGTAACGGGGTGAGCCTGTCACTGACCACACTGAGTTGGGCGAGCTTTCGGTCTTGTCTTATTTTTAGAGCCCGCTTCACCTATACAAAGGTCGAAACCGGTCTGGGTAGTGACTCTTGCCTTTAATGCATAGCACCATATATCTCCGCAAGGGGATGTGCTTTGCATTAGGGGAAATACTAAGGAAAGTGATCAGATCTTACTCCACCTTTACCACGAGTTGCCTCAGACCTGAACTATGTTCAGGCGCAAACTTGACTTACTTGTCTGTTTGCGTACTTGGGAAAAAGGATTAAAACCTAACTTTTTTAAAATTGCTTGGTATCTTGAAAACAGTGATGGTTGTTTAGATTTTTGCGTAGAAGCTGAACTATAAATGGGTTTTCCGTTACTCTAGAAAGAACTCATAGGAGAGCAACTGGACAGTAAATGTGTGGTAAAAATTTATTGTATTTCTTAGCAACGAGTTGAATTTGGATTATTTTCTAAGCCTCTGGGTAAATAACGCTGAAATAAGAGAGCATAAAGAAACTGAATTTAAAAAAAAAAAAAAAAACATACATTCAGAATAACTGAAGAAATATTATCAGGCTGGAAGGATTTTAGCATTTAACTGGACCATTCCTCGTGTTACTTTTGGAAAAATAAGACATCGAATGTTTTTGTTTTGAGCTTAGAATGGTAGACATTTAGTGACGTCATCAATTAATGAATTGGAGAAAGTAAGAGGAGAAAGAGAGAGAGAGAGAGAGAGAATTTTTTTTTTTTTTTTTTTTTTGTGCTTAACAGTGTAACATCAGATTTCAAAAAGTGATGGGAGAAGAATTGGACAAAAGTTATAGCCAGAAGATTTGGTAAGAAAGCAAAAAAGGGTGACTTCAATTTTCCTGTTCTTGGTCATTTAAAAATCAGTTTTAAATATGCTGATAATCTTCTCGATTATTTCTAGCTTTATTGTAAGTAGAAAAGGAAGTTAAATATTTCGATGAAAAGATTTTATAATGTGTAGGATCCTTCTTCCTTAAAATCTTTATGTTTTTTTTTTTTTTTTTTTTTGAACAATCGCAGATTAGATAAAGAAAAAGAATTTCAAGTGGCATTCGGAATTACTGCTTCCATACCTGTTGTTTCAATGATTCGTTCAGCGCAAGTATTTGAATCAGAATGAAACAATAATCCAATCAAAGGAAATGAAGGATACATAAATTGGCGAAGATAATTTTTATGTTCTATATCTCTCTTCTTTCTATCACTTTGCCTTCTTATAATGATGGACAACACATGGATGAAATTGACTGTGTCGGTGTTACTCCATCGGATAAAAAATCGCTATCCGATTGTGACCCGAATTTCCAAGAGGGTGAACAAAATCTTCCATGGTATACTTCGAAGTAATATTGATGAGGAAGAGTCCTTGAAGAATGGTTAATATTATCTGGTATTATCCGGTAATCTAGTGGATATATGAACAATCTATGTGAGTTCTTTGGTGATAGAAAATGCTTCAACATCCTTACCTGTTGAAACAGTGAGGGTGGGAAAAAGAAAAGCCAGTTGGAACAGGAAATATCTTCGAAGAAGATGAGTTTGCTTTTACGAAAGTTCGACTAAAGAAAATTAATAATAAAATAAAAAAATTCATGTCATTTTAATTATTTTGAATCAAGATATTATTATTATTATTATTATTATTATTATTATTCTCAAGCATGCTATTTCGATGCTCCCATATTTTAAGTTGCAAAGTAGATATTTTCTTGTGAATTAAAATTTAAAGTACATCAGTGAACTCCGTTCTTCAAGACGAACATATAGATGTAAAAAGTGTAAGTAACTGTTAAGTAATAAGTAAAATATAAGTATTCAAAGTTCGAAGTATACGTTGGTCAACTACGCGAGAAGAAAACAAAGGAGGACGCCATATTAGAAAATACAGCAAGATCGTCAAACAAGAAATATGAAGTGCTACAAATGCCAAGAAGACCTAACGGGGGAAGAAAACCACGTAACATGTAGGAACTGCCAAAGAAACATGCATTTTTTATGTTCAAGATTGTCCGAGACTACTTGTCAGCGAAAATCAAACAAGAATCGTGACGAGTGGAAGTGTCTCCATTGCAGAGATAACAAAGGAACGTCGCCTTCGACCGCAGGCGGAAAACAGCCAACGCAGAAAACAACCGCAGGCAGTAAACAGCTATCAACGACAGAGGGAATTAAAAACAAAGACAACAACAACGGAAACCCAGGTGAGTCATCTTTAAATGCATTGCTCGAAAATAGATTACAAAACCTAAAAGACTGTTTAATCGATTTTGTTGGAGAACTATTTAAAAAACATACCGCACAAATTACAGAAAAATTTAACCAATACGAGGCATTTATTAAATTTAATAATAACTCGATAGAAGATATGTTACAGACCGTTAGAGAAATTAAAAACTGCGTCAAAGAGCTAACAGAAAGACAGCATAATTTAATTAAAGAGACAACGGACCTACGGCAAGAACTAAACTCTCTAAAGCAACAGTACGAGCTCTCAAACCAACAGCAGCACAAAAATGACCTCCTCATAAATGGTCTCCCAGAAATAGCTACGGAACCTCTAAGAGACACTGTAATACAACTAAGCCAAAAAATCGGCTCCCCCATTGAACCAAGAGACATCCAGTCAGTGCATCGGTTACCACAAAAAAGGAAAAGAGAAAATAATACCTGTCCTTCTCCCGTCGTAGTGCGACTCACCAACAGCCTAACAAAAACTACACTTATAAAAGCTAGCAGGATTAAAAATCCAGTAGTAAAGGATCTGAAAGGAGACCACGACAACACCCCAATATACTTGTCTGAATACCTTACTCCACACTATCAGAAAATATTCTATCAAGCAAGGAAAGTAAAAAGAGAAAACAATTACCAGTTTATATGGATAAGAGACAGCAAAATATTCCTTAGAAAGACACAAGACTCAAAACCAATCGAAATAAAATCCGTAGATGACCTCAACAGGCTGTCACATTGAAAGGAATATTGACAACTCGTAAAGAAGGACCAGCACCCCAACCAACATGAATGCACACCATCAAGCAGACGTAATCACCCCGGAACATGATAATTGCCACATTCTGAAATTAATATCAGAATGGAAACAACTGACAATCCCCAATAAAGGACTATCTATTCTCCACATCAACATCAGAAGCATTCAAAAATACTGGCTGACCCTGCAAGCTTATCTGAAGGAAGATATAGACGAAATAGACATTTTAATACTGACTGAAGTATCTACGACAAACGAAGAGGCAACCTCCTACCAAATATCACACTTCCAACAACACAAACACTGCAGACAAACAAAACGAGGCGGTGGTATAATAATATTTACCAAACATAAACTAGAAGTAACAGAAATAAATTATAAATTAGAATACGCAGAAAACATATGCATCGAAATTAAAAACATCAAACAAGAAAACTCCCTGATATTAAACGCAATATACAGACCACCCAATTTAAGCACCACAAAATTCCTAGAAGAACTAAACAGATGGTTTTCAGCCACGAAAGTAGGCACCTCAAAATACTTGATAATAATAGGAGACATTAATATAAACATTAGGAACATAAATAACAACACAGAACAATACCTAGACCTATTATCGGCATATAACATAACCCCATCCATACAGTCGTATACACGAGAAGAGATAGTCGGAAACACAACAACCTCAACCTGCATTGATCATATAAATATAAGGGCCCCTCCAAACAGCCACACAGCAGCCGTCATAACATGCAAACTAGCAGACCATTATTTCACAGCATTGCAGTTACACAATGAACCAGAACCCATAAAAATCACTGAGACTACAAAACAGTATCATAGCATTGTAAACGAAGCAATAGTGAACGATGAAATCAGAAAAACAGACTGGATGCAGATAGCATCTTTAGACTCTGCTGAAGCTGTATATAATAATCTTAAACTTGCATTTAACAAAATATACAACAAAGCATTAACAAAAATAAAAGTACGCCCCCAAACGAAACAAAATCCATGGATAACAGACAAGATACTAACAGACATACAAAGAAAAGATGCCCTATGGAAACAACTTAAGAAGTCACCGAACAATATCGCTTTAAAAGCTGAATACAAAAGAAAACGGAATCTCCTAACAACCCAGATTCGAACGGCAAAAAGAAACTATTACAGCAACAAATTAACAACAGCACAGAATGACATAAAGGAAACCTGGCACCTGATTAATGAAATGCTGGACAATATACACAGAACCACTGCCACAGAAACAATAAAACACAGCTTTGCCTGCGACCCCAAATCCCTCAAACAGTTGGCAAACAACTTTAATCAGCACTTCGTGAACTCTGTCCAAAAGCTACAAGAAACAACCTTTCCTCACACATACGAACATTCTCCACTAGGTCCACGAGCAACCCAGTCGATGTGGTTCCCCACAGTAACAAAAGAAGAACTATCACTGGCAATTCAACAATTAATCCTAACAAAGGACCGGGGATAGATGGAATCAGACCAAAAGACATTAAGAAACACTCAACCGACCTACTTCCAGTTATACAAAAACTGTTAAATAAAATCTTCGAAACGGGACACATACCTGAAACACTGAAGACTGCATTAATCACACCCATACACAAACAGGGAAAAAGAAACATAATAAGTAATTACAGACCTATCGCCACGCTGCCTGTAATCAACCAAATCATGGAGCGCATTGTACATCAGAAACTCTCCACATACGTTGAAAAATTTCAAATCATACCCAAAACACAATATGGCTTTCAAAAAAATAAAGGAACAGCAACACTTCTGGAAGATTTCACAGATCTAATAAACGCTGCATTGGATAAAAACAGAATAATATTAGTGGTATTCATTGACCTAACAAAAGCATTTGACACACTAACACATAAAACCTTGTTAACGAAACTTACCCATATCGGAATTGGAGATCGTCTACTCCAGTGGTTTAAAGCATACACGAAAAACAGAAAGCACATCACACGTATAGGATCAGCACACAGCAAAGAGGTACATGTAACCTGTGGAGTACCGCAAGGAGCTGTCCTATCTCCCATTCTATTTAACATATACACACACGACATAAGCCAACTCCCCCTAAAAAGTAAAATCTTCCAGTATGCAGACGACACTGCCATAGTATCCATTCACAACACTGCAAAAATCGCTTACAAAAATATGCAACACAACATCAATCAAATCACTAACTGGTTAACCGAAAACGGCATATATAAACCCTGGAAAAACAAAGCTAATGATATTCAAAAACCCCCAAACCCTGCCCATAGAAACTAAATATCTCACTATCAAACACTCATCATCCTATACACAAAGTGCAGAACCTAAAATCATAACCATCACAGGTGAAAACAACACGCTACCTTGGACTTCACTTTGATGCAGATCAAAGTTGGAATAGCCATACAAACTACCTACATACCAAGCTTAGGATAATAGCAAGCAAACTATACAGATTAAAAGACATTGCCCCAACCCACATAAAAATACTAATCTATAAAGCATTATGTGAAAACATTTTAAGATATGCAATCACATCATACGCATTCTGTGCAGACTACAGACTTAACAGGCTACAATGGTTGCAAGATAAAATGATAAAACTGATATTCAGGGAACAACCCACTCTTATGCAGGAAGCACGGACAAAACACAAAATATTTAAGGTGAAACACTTACGCCACTACACAGTCATGTTAAAACACTACTACAGCCCAACATATAGAGTAACCAGAACAACATATCAAATAACAAGACCACAGTCAACAAACTACATAACATATAAGTACAACAATCACGACGGCAAAGCCACCCGAAACTTCTACGTACCTGACATGATAAACAAACTGCCGTTCGACAACAGAAACCTAGGAACATACAGAGAGCTGAAACAGGCACTATATAAATATTATAGCGAGGATGAAAATTAGAGCAATTCCTGTTTCTCTCTCTCCCCCACCACACATACACACACGCACAAACCTACGACAACCCCCCCTCTCAAAAAACTATCACTACAAGAACACAAAGAAATAAACACACCATGTCTAAATCCAACCCTATTTGCACAAAAAAAAAAAAAAAAGTTAAACTGTAATAGCAGTCGAAGTCTTTCAAGCACGTACCAACAAACAGTAAAATCAACACCTGGCTTGTGACCACTATAGGAACACAACCATGAAACCACCACCCTGTCATCTATTATCTTCCTCAGATAAGCTCTGCTAAGCTTTGAGGAAGAAAATTACTAACTTGCAAGCATCTGTTATACACACTTGTAATGCGTTATAAATATTATATACATATAATTACTACAGCAACTATGTATGCAATTCATCTGAGACATAAAAAAAAAAAATTCTGTATAATCCTTATTGTAAATACTGTAAATATTATTATTGTATGTAACTTATACTGAGACATAATAAAATGTAAAAAAAAAATTATTATTATTATTATATGTCTTCGATGAACAGTTCTGTTGGACCAAGTACAGTATCAAATCGCACATGATACTACTGTACAACTCCATATTATTTTAGAGAATTAAGTAAAGCTTCTTCTCGCTGATACTTAAGACGCTTCTTACTTCAAAAAGCACAAAGCAAATTCGCTAAAGGAAGTAGGACACGGTGATGTGTCTTTTAAGCTGGATTAGTATTTGGTCTTTACTTCCAGGTAATAAGATGTGTATTCTGTCTTTCTTCGCGTTGATATTATTATCATAATGATACTTTTGTTAGTAGACATAGTTCCTTGTGCAGTTTCTTCATCTGACCTCTCCAAACGAAAATAATCTCTAAGTTAGCGTCCATTACAGCTTCCTGAATGACAAACAGGCTTGAATGATTACTTTTTTTTTTTTAATTTATTATTACTCAGTAATGCTTTTTGGATTTCAAATGATTTTTTTTTTAAATTCCCTTCCAATTACAAAGTGTCACATTTCCCAAATCTTCCTTGTTTTAAAAGTGTAACATCATTTTAGGATCATCCCTTAGCTTTGTTTTAAAACTACGGTATAATCTGACTGAGAGATGTTATTCGATCCAGGGATACGTTTTGAATTCCTTACACAGTCCTACATAGTCTTTTTCAAACTTTTTCAAAACTTTGTTTGTATTTGTATTTCTAACTTCAAATTATTTGTTATTTAAAATTAACTTTGAAAAATCTACGAAAAAAATGTGTGGCGATTTTAGATATGCATCAACATTTGTCATTTGGCTTTTTTTTGTTGTTGTTGTTCTGTTGTTAACGTCGAAGTACTAAGAAGTTATTTATTTCTTAGAAAGCTTTATTTATTAAAAGAAAAAACATTTTTATTCTTGGTTTTCGAAAAAGAACAAAATGTTTAAATGACATTTTGACGCCCAACTTCAATATTTCTACTGACTAAATTGCTACAGTTTGTCAAGAACAAAATCGAAGCTATAAATGTGGACGTGAATAGATTTGATGTTGTAACTTCCTTTTTTGAAAATATCTTACTTCGGAATTAGTTATCGAGGTTTTCGTATTTTCTAATGCACATGCTACTCAATCCGCTGGATTAAAAAACTCAAAGGATTGAACAGTGTAAATTCAATGCCATTTCTCGGTTAATTTTTATTTTTGGTTTGACATTTCTTTAAAAGAAACGACTTTTTAAATTGACTGTAACTCGACTATAGTTAATCAGAATAGATAATAAAACTGTCCTGTACACTATTTCATGTTGAATCTAGCTTTAACAGATGCCTTTTTTTTTCTTTGTTTACTTTTTTTTTTTTTTTTTTTTTTTTTTTTTTTTTTTAATAGGAGAACATATTCATCATGGGAGTAATTTTCTAGCTTCTCTACCTAACTTGATATATTGGCAAACTTTCCTGGTAGAAAGAGATCTGACCATTAGGCTCTTATGGGAAGAGACGACAGCACTATTACCAAAGGCAATAAAAGTATTCTTTTTCTGTCGCAATGCGGTATAAGTACTGAAAAATTTATGCAACTGTGACGAAAACGATCATGTATCCTAGCAACAGAAACACGATCGCATTAGAAGCAACAAAAGCAATGAGGTAATTGTTAGAGAAAACTAATATTTAAAATGCCTATTGAAAATTACACTGAGCACAAAACGCAAATAAATTTTGGTGTTTGTAATTAGATTTTTGTATTGTCGGTTTCACCTTTTTTTTGAGCCCTTGATCATAATAGGTTTTCGTTCTTTCTTTTTTTCAATTTCGATCTTTGAAATGTACTTGTTTTTATTTCCTAATTCTCGTGAACATTTGCTTTTAAATGTTCATCGTTCAATTTGAATAAAGAAGTGAAACATACAATAACCAAAGGTAACAAATGAAATTTGAGTTTTATAGTGATGGCGAATTTTCCTAAAAATTAATTGTATCATAACTTTTTTTACAATGTTAATAAAATAAATATTTCTTATTTATTATACTGTATTTGTTTCACATATATTTCATTATCGAATGTTTTCCAATATTTAAAATATTAATTGTGAAATACAGACCTTCATAAGAAATGAAAATTTTTGAAAATTCAAAAAGTTCGATTGCAGAGGTGTCAAGTAAAAACAATGGGGATTCTTTTCTTCGACATTCATGGAATTTGCTTCGGAGGGCAAAACAGTTAACAGTTGGCACTACCTCGGTGTCATGCAATGCCTGAATCAATGCACGAGATGGATGAGAGAGCGTTCAGAGCAGTACAGAACAAACAGCTGCCTGTTACTTCACAATAATGCACCTGCACATTGTGCGTGAAACTTAAACCAATTTTCCGCTTCCACCTCCATCATGGGGCTCAAACCCTTGACTCTTCCAATTTGGCACTAGTTTTCCTTTTTTTCTTTTTTTCCCTAAACTGAAAACAAAATTCAGAGAAGGCCAGTTTGACTCAGTGGATGTCATCGAAAAGAGTATGACCGCTGAGACCAACACTACACCTTTAGACGTTATATTGAGTTAAGGGGAGATCGTATTGCACATAAATAAACAATTCTTTTTATCTTTATTTATAAAATAAAAAACAAATCCTGTAACTTGTTTTATTTCCCATTTTATTTATTTAACCTAACCTAATTTTATGAAAATCAGAGAAGGCAATTTCTATCTTATGCTGTCAATGAAATCTAAGTCCATAGCTATCGACGATTTTAGAAGTATCGGGGGAGAGAGTGGCAGGCGACTGGTGCTATCTCGTGAGTGTGAGTTCTATAGTCAATTTTTTTTTTTTTTAATTTAGATTTGGAGTAAAAAAACTTGAGTTTTTGGAAGAGAATCGACTAACAAAATAGTTTTAGAAGGTCCTGGAAGTTTTAGAAGTTTTAGAAGGTTGGCGACTAGAAGCGAACCTATAGCAGTCTTTCTTTGAGTTATGCTACAAGTAATTTTGTCATAAAGCGCTGAAATATCAGGATTTTACAATGATGGCAGTTATGGGAAGCGTACGTAATAAATTTCTGAAATATATTTCGTAATGAATTCTTCCTGATCACTTATCAATGAACTGTGCTCATATCTGGTCACCAGGATCTGAAAGGGATAAAGTAACCTTGGAAACGGTACAAAGGCAGATACAAAAGTCATGTCAGGAATGAATAATGTTAGTAACAAGAATAAACTGGGGGGGGGGGATGAAAACTGCAGGGTTTGCATGCCCTAATTTGGATACAGTTCAATTGTTGAGTTGTAATTACAGGACTGAGGTTGAGTAGATGTTTCGTTTGGTAGAACAAGGGGAAGAAACAACGGATTTTCCCCATAAGTTGCTAAAGGAAGTGTTGAGTTAAAGAGTAAGAATCGTCTTTTTTTCTTTTTTCTTTTTTTTTTTTTGCATGAAGCATCTGCAATGATCGCTAATTCATAAGTAGTATAGAAATAGAAGACACGACACAACATAAAAAAAAAAGAATTTTAATTAGGAAAAGATTTTTGGAATTTTTTCTAGTGTTTTTTTTTTCCTTTTTTTGGGGGGGGGGGTGAGCCAGGCCCCCCTCCTCTGGGTGCGCCACTGAGGTCCACACATTCTATGCATCGTCTATTTAATACATTCCTATCTATAATTTCTGCTAGCTCTGGAAATAATTCAGATTTTATTTATTTGTTTTTGTGTCTGTTTTAATATTATTTTTACTCACAGTTAATGTGTGTTGCAGGTTCCAACCTTTCAACGAAATAAAGCAACCAAACTTTCCATATGGATTTTTTTTTTTTTTTTATTAAGTTTTGTATTAATTCAAAATCGTGCCGATTTCATGTAACCATATGGTTAAAAATCAAACTAAGTTTTCAATAACAAAACTATTAGATTGCCTTTACTTCGAAAGAATTAAATTAGCTCAGGATAAGCCGAAAATTATTTCACATTTTGCATGTTGCTTATCATCGAATGAAAAGGAAAGAACTTTATCAAAATACACTGACTGTAAACCGGATGTGTGTTGTGACAGTACGGAATTTACTTCTTCCAATAAATGTACCGTCAAACACTGGGAAGCCGCCTAAGGCGAGGCCAAGGTCATTAAGTCTCGACGTCAACAACACAATCTCACGCGAGTCGAATTAAGAACCCATACAGCGACAACTTGCAATCAGAGACTGTGCTGAGTTGTATAGAAAGAAAACTTTCTTATATAATTAACTCGTTCTTCAATTAAATGCGTTTTTATTTTATTAT
The DNA here is from genome assembly GCF_054136105.1 of Typopeltis vanoorti. Classification (NCBI taxonomy): domain Eukaryota; kingdom Metazoa; phylum Arthropoda; class Arachnida; order Uropygi; family Thelyphonidae; genus Typopeltis; species Typopeltis vanoorti. The sequence continues at coordinate 74,469,217 of NC_143556.1, read as the reverse complement.
TTTTAAAGCCGAAGCGTATTTCATATTTTAATTATTTATACTCCAATAATTAATCAGAAACGTTTAAAATATATATATAAAAAGGTTTTTAATTATTTAAAAAGAATAATGAACAGATATTTTTAAAGGAGACTATTAGCGGGGGGGTTTAATTTTTAAAGAGGAGAGAGAAATAATTAAAATATAAATAAATATAAACAGACTAAAGTCTTTTCATTTTTTTATCGACGGAGTGAGTCGGTCGCACCCTTTTAGCTTTACTCTTGCAAAAATCGGTGCGAAGCCCAACTCTACGTCTCACCATCGCTGAGGTTGAGCGCATATCCGCTGCGTGCTGTACAGGAGGCAATGCTCCTAGCTTTAACTAGTATTTACTTTTGTGTGCTCTACAGTTGATTTTGTTGATTTGTGGGATTAAAAACCCGAATAGGTTATTTGTAAACACCAAAGAGCGTCTAATTCTGAAATCGGCTAAAAATAAACCTAGAAAAAAAGTCGTCTGGTTTTTGTGACTACAACGAACTTATAGTAGTCCTCTTCTACAGATCTATCGTCATGGAATTTACCATGAGAATACTCTGACTATTATAACAATGAATAATGACATTTAAAAAAAAAAAAAAAGGTTTCGCTTTCTAAACAAAAATGTATTACAGGAAAGGAAATATGGTTTTGAATAACATCATCATGCTTGTCAAGGATTTACGCCTAGCGTGGTCTGTTCCGGTCTTAGAAGTCATCGTTGAATCTCTTAAGAGGACGTCCTGGTTTTCTTTTTCCCTAATGGTTTATAATTTAAGGCTTGTTTTGGTAATCTTTAGTTTATTTATTTAGGAAATATTTAGTTGGGTGTTGCTATAGACCTGGTAATATGGAAGGTAATGAGAAGGAAATGTATAGGCAAATTGGCCTAGCTAGCAAGAAACGAGTTATCATTATGGGCGACTTTAATTATGGTGATATAGATTGGAAGCAAGAGACTGCATCTGGGGGTAAAGAAAATGAATTTTTGGAGTTTTTGAAAGATAATTACCTTAGGCAGTACGTAACGGAGGGTACACGAGGATCAAGAGTATTGGATTTGATCATCTCATCAGATGATGTTATTATAAATGAGGTGTCAAATCTTCCACCAGTTGGTGAGAGTGACCACGAGGTGATCACGTGCAGGGTGACCAGTCATTCGAGGACGTCTGTTAGAAAGGGATATATGTGGAATTATAAGACTGGTAATTACGAAAAGCTCAGGAAACAGCTCGCGATAATAAATTGGAAAGAAGAACTGGATGGAAAGGATATCAATGCTGCTTGGGCCATACTCAAGAACTATTTGGTGGAGGCAATATCAGAGTGTATTCCAAAGGTCAAGAGGGTAAACAGAGTGGGTGTAAAATGGATGAATCAAGAGATAAGGTATGCAATATGGAAGAAGAAGGTATTATGGAAGAAACACAAAATGAGTATATATAACAACCAGTTGCATGAGAAGTACAAAGAGCAGGCGAGGAAGGTGACTAGCTTGATAAGGGTAGCAAAAATGCAGTATGAGCAGCAGTTAGCTAAAGCGGCCAAAAAAAATCCTAAGGAGTTTTTTCGATATGTCGCCAGTAGAAGAAAGAATGATTATGGTAGAATGGGATTGATTGGTGAAAACGGAGGAATGATAACCGCTGCGGAGGATATAGTTGAGATATTTAGTGAGCAATTTCTAAAGGTATTTCACTCTTGCGAATGTGACATCATGCAGAACTTGAAAGTTGTGGGAGAAGAGGAGGAGGAGGAACTGTTAGTAAGTGAACAGGAGGTATATGAGGAATTGAATAGACTTGATGTAAATAAGGCTGTGGGACTTGATGCTATTTCACCACGTGTCTTGAGGGAATGTGCCAGAGAGTTAACAACAGCTTTTGTATATCTTTTCAACATGAGTCTCTCACTGGGTCAAGTTCCAAAAGAGTGGAAAGAAGGTAAAATTGTTCCAATTCATAAGGGAGGTGATAAGAGTAAGGCTTTGAATTATAGACCAGTCTGTTCAGAATTGGGTTGACAACAGAAAAATACTCTTTGGCGACCAGCATGGATTTACTAAAGGAAAATCGTGCTTTAGCAACCTGCTTACTTTTTATAATAAAGTGACAAATGCGTTGGATAAGGGTATTGCATATACAGTGGTATATTTAGATTTTGCAAAGGCGTTTGATAAATTGCCACATGACAAGCTGGTAATTAAATTGGAACGGATGGGGCTGAACAGTAGATTGGTTCACTGGATTGGAGATTGGTTGTCTGATAGGTATCAGCGAGTTGTCTATGGAGGAGCGATATCGCAGAAGAGGAAAGTTACTAGTGGTGTACCTCAAGGGTCTGTTTTGGGTCCATTGCTGTTTAATTTGTATGTAAATGATATCTGGAGAGGTCTGAATGGTGATGTGCAGTTGTTTGCAGATGATGCAAAGTTGGGCAGAGCTATCAGGAGTAGTGTGGATGCTGTAGCTTTGCAAGAGGACTTGAATACACTGTCTGAATGGGTAAATAAGTGGGGATGTTAATTCAATGTCTCAAAGTGTAAGGTTTTGAAATTTGGGAAGCAGAGATGGGATGTAAAGTACACAATCGGTGCGAATATCTTGGAAGAGGTAGAGGAAATGAGAGATCTGGGAGTGATTGTAGACAAGGACCTAAAATTTCGGGGACATGTTGCTAAAATAGTGAAGACAACACAGCGGATAATGGGAATGATGCGCAGGACATTGACTTGTAGAAGTAAGGATGTTATGGTTCCTTTGTATAAGGCTTTGATCAGGCCACATATGGATTACTGTGTACAGATCTGGTCACCTGGTTTTCAAAAAGATGAAATTGCGTTAGAAAAAGTTCAGAGGCGATTGACTAAGGTGGTTTCTGGTCTCTGGAATGTAGAGTATGAAGACAGATTGACAAAATGCAATTTGCAGAAATTGGTGGATAGAAGGAGGAGGGGGGGATATGATTGAGACATATAAGCTGTTGAGTGGTTATTACCAGATTAACGTCGGGGAGGTTTTGCACAGAATGGGTGAGGATAGCAGGAGAACAAGAGGTCATTCCTGAAAGCTGTATAAGGAGGGTGTGAGCAAGGGAGTGAGGAGCAGGTTTTTTGCATGGAGAGTGGTGAGTGATTGGAATGCTTTGCCCGAGAGTGTGGTGTGTGCAGAGACAGTGAATATATTTAAGGCACAGTATGATAAACTGTGTGTATAACAGTGGACCTCCCACGATGAGTCTTTGACTCCATGGAGGTTTTTGTAATAATAATAATAATAATAATAATAATAATAATAATAATCTTTCTGTTTTCATTCTTTCAACGTGTTCCATCCATTTATGTTTATATTTTTGAATAAGTTTTGAGCAGAGTTTTGAATCACTCAAAGCATTATTTGGTTTATTCATTATAGGATAGTGAGGCTATCGTATAATGAATAAGAGGCTTTTTTTTTTTTTTTTGTCACTATAAGGATTTCAAAGACAGTTGTGACCTCGTTAAATGACTCATTACTGTATTGTGAAATGGCTGGAAACATCTGTTTGGCTACGAGCCTTTTTTGGCTCGTAGCCAAACAGATGTTCTGATTTAGTGTAGGTATATTATTCTGCATCTACATTTCTATGTGTACTCAACTTTAAATAAATACGATAATTGATTATTTTGACCGAATTATCTTCCAGGAGAACGAGTGTTGCTCGTTGATCTCCCAGTTTTTAGGAGACCGAGGTTTTTTTTTTATGTTATTTTTTTAAATTAATTAATTTAAAAAAATGACCTGTGACAGTATTGCTGCTGTATCACGTATTATGTCAATTACGTCAATTAACGAGGGTTTCCAATATTTTCCAAATCAGGACATGTTACAAATTGAGATCAGTGATGTCACTAGCAATTGACTGAACTTGCAATTAAAAAAAAAATTTTTAAAAGATAAATAAAATAAAGATTAGAAACTGCTACAATGTTGGCCAAATCTTTTTGCGTTATGTTACTTACACATAGATAATTACAATTTCAAAAAAAAAAAAATAATAAAAAAATTATTACGAGCTATCATAATATTTATAGTAAGAAGAATTTAGGATTTTATACGGAATTTCAATTTTCAAGAAAAAATCAATTCAATAAAACTAAAATAATTGATTTTTGGTATAAACAGAATTAAAAACATTCATATTTGAAGCAAGGCAATCAAAACGTCTACTGTGATTAACTGAAGTTTGTTGTTTCTGATAGTTAGCAGACTTACTGAATAGATGCTCTCAAGAAACAGACAAATCGACCAGAGAACCCACAAGGATTGGAATTATTATTATTATTATTATTATTATTATTATTATTATTATTATTATTATTATTATTATTATTATCTGATGAAAGAGACATCCGAACTCCGTCAAGAACTTCATTCTCTAAAACTACAATACGAACGTTTAAATCAGCAACAACATGAAGGAGATCTTGTCATAAACGGTCTTCCTGAAACTGCACCTACAGAAAACCTCAGAGAAGTAGTTTTAAAATTAGGCCATGCAAATGATATCCCCACCCCACAGCTTAACAACATTCAGACCGTAAATTGGATTCCTAGGAAGAGCAAAAAACAAGGTTTGTCACGACTTGCACCAGTCATAGTTCGTCTTACAAGTCCACAAGAGACAATCTCATAAGAGCCAGCAGACAGAAAAAGCCAGTTGCCAAGGGCGTGAACGCATTGCAAGACAATACACCAATCTTCTTATACAAATATTTAACACCATTCAACCAGAATCTGTTGTACCAAGCAAGAAAAGTAAAAACAGAAAAAAATTACCAATTTTTGTGGATCAGAGATGCCAAGATATTCTTGAGGAAGTCACAAACTTCAAAGCCGATCCAAATTAAAAACTCAGAAGACATAGAAAGGCTACTACAGTGAAAAAAAAAAGTCTCTTAATTAGTTAAAAGAGAAGACAACAATAAAAATGAATGTGGACCATCAAGACAGATGCAATAACATCAGAATATACTGGCAATTTCACTTTGATCAGCCCTTTCAGATCATTCATTTGACCTCCCAAACATCAGCCTACTTCCAACACAGCAACAAATCAATAATATATATATATATTAGGATAACCAAGTAATTTTATAAATTTGGTTATTTTAACTCCTAATCCTAAGTATGAAAACAATTAAGTTTGCGCCTGAAACAAAGTTGAAGTCTAAAGATGGTACAACACCAGGGCAACTCATTGTAAAGGTGGGTAAAGCTCTGATCACTATTCTTAGTATTTTCCCATAATGTAAAGCAAATCTCACTAGAAGATGTATACTGCAATGCATTATGGGTGGGGTCACTTCCCAGACCGGTTTCAACCTTTTTTGAGGTCTCCTCAGTGAGTAGCTAGACCCTAAATACCAAGGTTTTAGTAATACGGAGCCTTATCATCTTTACCTATCGAAGTTGCAACACGTGTTTTTATTTTTAATAAAAATCTCTGGAGGAGATATAGATGTAATAAATTTTTTAACTTGGGGATATTGTGGATATTGAAACCGGTGTGGGTAGTGACCCCACCCATAATGCATTACAGTATACATCTTCTAGTGAGATGTGCTTTACATTATAGGAAAATACTAAGAATAGTGATCAGAGCTTTGCCCACCTTTACAATGAGTTGCCCTGGTGTTGTACCATCATTAGACTTGAACTTTGTTTCAGGTGCAAACTTAATTGTTTGCATACTTGGGATTAGGAGTTAAAATAACCAAGTTTATAAAATTACTTGGTTATCCTAATATACAATATCCCAAAGTTAAAAAATTTATATATATATATAACCGGTGTCATCCTCGGATAAGCTTATTAAAAAGTTTCGAGGATGCAAGCAGAGACATTACATCTAAACCGAGATCAACAGAAAAAACAAAACAAAAATGAATTTATTACATTGAAGCGCTGTAGTTACAGCGTTAAAAACATTAAAAGCAAAAATTGTAAAATATATATAACCTAATATTATACTATAAATGCTGTTAAAAAATGTAATCTTATCCAATTGCAAACTATAAATTATCATGTATAGTAATAACTGTTATTAACACATTATACAAAAAACGGAAAAATTTTTATGAAATTCACTGTAAAAAAAAAAAAAAACAACTAGAACAACATGTTTTGTAAATGCATAATATGAACTAATCAGTTCATATGAATTTATATGAACTATAATATAAATGCAATCAGAACTTTAATAAAAAAAATCATTGGATTAAAAAAACAAACAATACTATTATCATATGTATGCAATTTTTACATTTTGTAATTTCTAAAATTTTATAATGTAATTATTATGTATGCAAGACATAATAAAGTGAAAAAAATTATTATTATTATTATAAGCGGCATCGAACCCTGTACAACACACAGGCTCATCCTAATAGGAGACATTAACATAAATACGCTTGACCACGCTTCTTCAACCACTAACACATATCTTGATATACTAAGTCAGTACAACATAAACCCTACCATTAACTCCCCAACAAGAGAAGAAATACTCAATAACTCACTAACAAAGTCATGCATTGATCATATCGACATACGGGCTCCCATCCATACGTATACATCACCAGTAATTAACGTCAAACTTGCCGATCACTACTTTGTCTCAACTTCGTTTTATTACGTTTCCTACCCCCCCCCCCCCCTACCACCACCACAAAAGTCGACAAAACTCGATCATACTAAAGTGCATTGTCGATAACCAAGTAAAAAATACAGACTGGCATTCCCTACTTAAAATAAATGATCCTGTAACATTATACGAGAATTTTCAACTAAAGTTCACAGAAATATACAAAAAAGCAACAAAACCTACACAAACGAGGCGACAAACAGACAACAATCCATGGATAAATAACGACATACTAAATACTATTACTGTAAAAGAAAATATATGGAAAAAACTTAAAAAGTCACTTAAAACACACATTTACAAACCTTATACAAAAACACAAGAAATCAACTAACAACAAAAATTCGTAGGGCAAAAAGACGCTACTACTTTCAAAAATTCATGGAATATAACGACAACATTAAGCAAACATGGGCTACACTCAACGAATTAGTAACCCGAAAAAAGAAAACTTCAGCACAAGATTTTATTGCAAAAAGCTTCAGTCAGGACACAAACCAAGAGGAACTAGCAGACTCATTCAACCATGCTTTCACAAACAACATCACACAACTCAAAAAAGACAAATTACCAACGATCAACAAAAAACTACCAACACAAAGTCAACAACAAACGATGTATTTTCGACCCATAACAAAACATGAACTGAAAGAAGCAATCCTACAATAAAACCAAAGGCCACTCCAGGAATAGACAAAATAAGACTCACAGACCTTATAACACACGTTGAACAAATAAATCCAATACTTTTGAAACTCGTGAACATAATATTCGACACAGGCATTATTCCACAATTACGCCAATATACAAACATCGCAAAAAAAAAAAAAAAAACGATACTATACTCAGAACTACAGACCAATAGCTACACTACCAGTCATCTCAAAAATTCTAGAAAAAAATAACACACACACACCAGACTACAGAACTATTTACAGAAGTACAACATCATCTCACAAAACCAATACGGCTTTCAGAAAACAAAAAGCACCATTACTTTATTAGAAGACATCGCCGACACAATAAACAAAGCTCTTAACAAAAACAAGTACGCCGTCCTTATACTGCTGGACCTAACCAAAGCATTTGATACACTTGAACATGACATACTATTCACCAAACTATACTCAATAGGTATAAGAGGAACACTGCATACATGGTTCAAGAACTACCTCTCAAACAGAACACAAGTAACAAAAATAGGTACATGTCACAGTCGGAGTATACAAATAAAACATGGTGTACTTCAAGGTGCTATATTATCACCCACACTCTATTCAACATATACATTAACGATGTTCATAACATATCCATAAGAAGTCAAATATTTCAATGCACAGATGACACTGCACTACTAACAATCCGCACAGACATTAACACAGCTCTCTGCAAAGCACAACAAGACCTAAATGAAATCACAACATACTTCCACCAAAACGCAATTCTAATCAACGACACCAAAACGCAGATGTTGATAATACACAACCCGGGGTATATGATACATTGTCACACATACCGCTGCATTAACAACAAAAATACCTGCCAATGTTCCGAAATCAAACCTGTAATACACGTAAAATACCTCGGTCTGTATATAGATCCCACCTTAAATGGACAAAACATATAGAATACCTACACACCAAACTCCGGATCATCGCTGCAAAACTCTTCCAAGTTAAAGACATTATTCCACCCAACATAAAAAAACTCCTATATCACGGTATCTGCGAATCCCTACTCAGATACGGAATAACAGTCTATGCAAATACATCAAACAGCCACCTAACAAAATTAGGAACACTACACAGGAAAATCGTGTTAACAGTGATCTGGACACCTTACATGCAACAACTAATATCCAACAAGCACATGGCGATACACAGAACACAGAATTCTGAGCATTAAAAATTTGAAACACGACATGACATTAACAAGGAATTACTTCAACATCACCTATCGAAACAACAGAGACACATATCGTATAACACGATCTACAACAACTCTCTACATCCCCACACCCTTCAACAACTCATGCGGTTCTTTTGTGAGATCACATCAGATGCTCACGTAACTCATAAACCTACCAAGAAATTTAAAACACGTAGATAACTACAGAACATTAAAAAACGAACTCTGGAAAATATACCAACAAAGTTAAGATAATATTAACACTAATACACACACATCACAAATCACTAGCATCCAATGCCTACATCCCATACATAAACAGTAGCAACAACACAAATATTGAAGGCTAAATCCCACTCTCTTCATAAAAGCTAACCCAAGTTTCGAAGTAGGTAGGATTAACTTGCCTCACTCATCTACAAGTAATCATTATAAACAAATGCAGAAATTTGTTTGTATAATCACTCTTTCTCAAACTTTGAAGAAAAAAAAATTATACAAAAAATTCTGTATAATCTTCATTGTTAATATTAGAACATTTGTTGTAAATACATAATATAACGGCAAAAAAAGTATTATTAAAAATTTTAATTGAAATCCAATGTAGAAAATGCAGCACTTAGTGTTGAACTCTGTAAAATTATAAGGTGCAATGTCACACAAGATGTTTATTGTATGTATAAACATTTTAGCAATCAATAAAAAAATATTGAATCCAATCCAAAAAAAAAATAAAATAAAAATAATAATAAATAATATATATATGTGTGTATCATAAACGAACATACTCAGCAATTTGTAAACTGAATTTTTGTTGCGATAAAGAAATGTAACAAACATGTTTTAATAGTATACATATATTAAATAATATATATATATACTATTAAAAAAATTTAAAAAAAAATATATATATATATATATTATACGCTGTACACTAACAAACTCTGATATTGATATCGAATTATTATTATTATTATTATCATTATTACTAAATTATATGTTGTAAAATATCTGTACTAAATATATAATTTATAAAAAACACTATTAAAATATAAATACAAATGACAATATACAGAAAAAATTATGAACATCAAAATTATGAACCAGAGACTCTTCGAGGGAGGACATATACTACACACACCAGTTATCATACTAATTCTTGAATTCATTCACACTGCTTGCACTCCCAACATCCAATGGCAATCCATTCCAATCATGCACCACTCTATGAGTGAAAAATCTAACTCCCCCCCCCCATTTCTTAGCGGTATTCATTCTCAGCTTCCAAGGATTCTCTCTTGTTCTTTCTCCTCCCTCTATAAAATGAAAAATTCCATCAAGTGAAGTCCTCTATGACTCTTTCAGAAGTTAGTAAGTCTCAATCATATTACCCCCTCCTTCTCCTGTTTGCTAGTGTCTGCAGTTTACAAATTCTCAATCTGTCTTCATAATCAGTATTCCACAATCCTGATATCATTTTTAACACTCTCCTTTGTACTCTCTCCAATATATCAGAATCACAACGGAAACCAGGAAACCAGATCTGCCCACAATAGTCCAAGTGAGGTCTTATCAAGGCCTTGTAAGAGGCAAAATAACATCCTTATCTTTACATGTGAACATTCGTTTCAACATTGCAATTATCTTTTGAGTTGTATTTACAATCTTTGTCACATTGCCCCTAAAAGTTCAACTTCCTATCTATTAACACTCCAAGATCCCTAGCCTCATCAGTTTCTTCTAGCCTAATCCCACCAATATAATACGACATTGGATATCTAATCGCCCGAAGTGAATGACTTTACATTTACTGATATTGAACTGACACCCATTTTCCCATGCCCACAATTGCAGCCTATTCAAATCATTCTGCAAAGACTGCATATCAGCAGCATTCCTGATTACCCAACCCATCATTGCATCATCAACACATAACTGCATGTCGCTTGTCAAATCCTTCCCAATATCATTAATGTACAAATTATTATTATTATTGAATCATATAGTGAATTGTGAGCTGTATTACTGTATTGTAATACAGTGCACAATGTCTGTAAATATTTATACAATGTATACATATTTCCTCCTCCTCCTCCTTCTCCTCTTTCTCGTCCGTCCTAGGAGGGGGTTGAGTCCCATCCTAATGAGGGGTTACTGGGTTATTAATTCAGCCGGTTCGCCACTCCTCTGCCGCATCCCATAAGGGATATTCATGACTGTATCTCTGTCCATGTGTTCATGGAGCCGGTTTGCCTGCTTGCGGGATGAAAAACCCCAGGATAAACTGGGGGAAAAAAACCCTGCTGTCCACGCTTAAGACCGGCTAACTTGGTTATGGCTGAGGAAGATCCTTGAGCTCCTCACGTCGTCGACGGAAATCGAACCTAGGACACTCCTTACCCAGGCATATGATTGCGAAGCGTAGCCACTAGGCTAACAGCGCGGACATACATATTTAGCTACTTAAAAACGTATATTCATATTTATTAAAAAAATTAATTAATGTACATTTCATTTCTTTGAAGGAGAATAAATATTTTTAAAAAATATGACACGTCCATGGAGTTAGACAACTCATCATTGGAGACTATTCCTCATTGCGCACCACACCACGATTCACTGTCTACAGCACCACCCAGTGGCGCACCCGGGGGGGGGGGGGCTGCTCCCCAAAGAAAAAGAGAAAAAAAATTGAAAATTTTCCAAAAATCTTTTCCTAATTAAATTCATTTTTTTAAATTTATGCGTGTCGTGTCTTCTATTTCTATACTACTTATGAATTAGCGATCATTGCAGATGCTCAGTCATGGGTCGTATGCGATGCGTAGTGTGTATTGTTAATGTGGTAGGTGGTGGTACCACCACCACCACCACGCATTACAGTGCACAATAGAAATGAATGAAGGATTATAATAATTATATTAAATAGTAAAAAAAAAAGTGCAATGTACAGTTCATGCACTCATGAACGCAAAATTCAAACTTGAAGGGCGATAAATTGCCTCTCAAGATTTCCAAAGTTAAACTTAAAAATACTCTTCAAAAAATACTCAAATTATAATGTAAAAGAGTTTTTTTTTGGGGGGGGGGGTGATTGCTTCTTTTAAATAGAAAGCATGATTAAAAGAAAGCAATGACATGACGGTCGAAACAACCCTATGAGATTAACAACCCAGCAAGCTACAATGAAAACACAAACAAAAGATATGCAGCAACACCTCACGAGAACATATTAAACTGATTTTTACGTTTTTATTATGGGACTTGCAGCAATTTTCCGAGCAACGAGTTGATCAATCTGCTGTATTTTATCTATTGGATATCGGCTTGGAAAGTTTTTGGAGTGGTTATTATTGTTGTTCTTCTTGTTTTGGTGTTAAACCAAAAGCAAACTTCAAGACAACAACAAAGCTACGAGATAACTAAGGCTAGCAGAGCAGCCTATTAGTTCTGTTAACAATATAGTCTTCAAACTGCTTTGATTGTTTTATGAGACGAGAAACCGCAGTTTCCAGGAGAAACTGCCATTACCGTATCAGACTATATAACTCATCTTCAGTTGAAAAGATTCTCATCGAGTTCCTTTGATTCGTCTTCGTGTCACATAATAAGAATTATTAATATAAGATGCTCTCAAATTCACCAGTGTTTTATGATGTTAGTCTTAAAGGGACTTTTTTGGGGGGGGGGATTTGGGGTAAGGGACGCCATTTGTAAATGATAAATTGTTTAAACATTTTATTTCTACGCATCTCATTTACGAAAGAAGAATTTTTATGCCACTTAATTAGGCGAAATAATTAACAGAAAGTAAAAACATCTTTTTCAGTACTAGGATTTTTTTTCTTTTATGTGGCTCCCATCCATAGTGCATTCACAGTGTGGGTGGGCTAAGAATTTTTTTCTATGTTTTATTATATATATATATATATATATAGGAGGTGGTCTCACTAGGCAATTAAATTCACCTCTTACCTACCTAATGACAATCACAAACATCGCAGTCCACAGCGAGATTCGAACCTGTAACCTGTTGAGTGGAAAACGGATACGCTAATAACTCGGCCAACCAGACTGGCAATTTTCTGCCAGTTTCTCAATGAATCTCCCGCAAGATCAGCAAATATGTTTCCGCTAATATAAAAGTTGGAAACGGAAAACATAACCTAGAAGGCAAAATAAAATAAATAAAAAAGAATAATAATAAATCGGGGACAGGAATAGACTGGGACATGAGTCTTGTTTTGGAGATGAACGGTCATCGCCGAACGGAAGCCTTTTGGCTCTTTATTTTAGTAAACAGCTAAATATACTTTATTTTCCTAATTTATTAGGAGATTAATCCCCTTTTTTCTCATTGTTTTTTTTTTATTTTTTTATTTTTGTTTGTTTTTGGAATAGAAACGAATCAATGGTTTTTAATTGACCCCAGAGCAGGCATTCACGTTTAGCACTCATCATTTATCCCCTTCCTTCTCTTCCCCAAGCTTTCGATAAATCCCTCGATGGGTTTTAAGTCCCTATTGGCATTTATGCCATTCCAGTTTTGGTTTTAAACCTGATGTATTTTTTAAAAATAAAGTTGCCATGAATATCATGCTGTATTAGTCTACTTTGGCAACTATAATTATCAAGGACTAACATTTGGTTATGATTACTCTACCTAATAATATAAAAGGCTACTTGCATTGTATTCTCAAGGCCTAAGGAATGATTGCTATTACTTAGGCCTTGAAAATACTATGAAGAAACTACGTCATTTAAAGGCTTGTGTGTTTATAATAAATGCATTTTTAACATGACGTTGGAGACAGTGTTTAGTAGCTAATGGTAATATTTCTGAAAGAAAACGTCATCAGTCATATGACTTCCATTAGCGATACTTCTGTCAGAGTATGTGTAGTGGAACTTCAAATGCCATTTAAGTCCAAAACAATCGTCTTTAATTTCCTGATCCTTCGTAAAGGTTGCCAACTTTCCAAGTAGTTATCATGACGTTATTAATGCTTATTAGCGTTGATAAATCTCAACCAAAAACAATGTGCAAATCACAAAAACATACCAATTATCATTCTTGAATATCTTGGCATTTACTGCGCCAATCACGACCATGTTCTGGAGAACTAAGAGTGCAAAAAAAAAAAAAAAAAAAAAAAATCGAATCAAAAAAATAATAAATGGAAAATAAAAAAATGGCATTGTATGATGTTTTCAATCAAATTTTTCGGTGGTAGTTTTGATCATTTAATATATTTTACCACATCAGAATGGCATTTTAATGTTAATGATAATACATGTGGACTAATATTTAAAATGACTAAAAGTATAGAATTTTAAAATGCGCATGTGTATGATTTTCTTTTATTGTAGTTATATAAGTTTCGCAAACTGTGCATGTCCTTGTTACAATCGCCTTCGTTTCTTTTCTCTGCGTTATCTAAGGGTGGAGATGTCCGGACGGATTTTTACAAAGTCTAGTCTGGATTACAATTGATCGATACATTTACATTTTGACTAAAATGGATAATTTAAAGCCATAATAACCAATCCAAATTTTCAGTCTGTCCACATTTAATACACTGTATGACTAATTCGATTTTGGTTTAGGATCGTTATTACTGAATTTTATAGGCGACTATCAATTTGGGTTTAAACTACGCACACATTAAAAATAAAAATAACATGAAATCAAAACTCGAAATGCTTCTTTTTTTTTTTTTTTTTTTTTTTTTGTTTGGGATTCTTTTAGATCATTCCCATAATATCCAGGCTTGCACTTCTGTGCTGACTGAAGTTATAAATTTTCACCATAACACGCTAGTAAATTAGCAAGGTGTGATCACTTGCTTCTCAAGGTTAAAGTAACATGAAAATGACAATTCCCCTAGTCAGAACGTACCTGTAATTGTTTTAATGCTGACGTTTATGAAATGCGCACAAAACAGTAAACAGGAAACACATTGTTGTTATTTAAATGATTTATCTCGTTATTTCGCTCATACGAGGGTGGTCTGAAATGTTCTCGGCCTAACAATGAAAAAACGAATTTATAATTTCAAACTTATATTTATTTTTCAACATAATCTCCTTTAAGATTAATACATTTATTCCAGCGATTCTCCAGCACCATTATCCCGTCCCTGTAGTGGTTCTCAGTAAGATCTGCAAAAATACCTCTCTACAGCTGTAATCAGCTCTTCATTCGAAGAAAAACGTTGACTAGCGAGGAAGAGTTTTAGTTTTGGGAAGCGACAGAAGTCAGAGGGAGCCAAATCTGGGAAATAGGGTGGATGTTCCAGCAATTCATAGTGCAGATCCCTTAATTTTCCCATCGCCAAAACACCTTTGTGGTCAGCTGCATTGTCTTGATGAAAGATGATTTTTTCTTCTGCAAACCGGGTCTTTTCTCACGAATTTTTTCGTCTAGTCTGGTTAAAAGATCGGAATAATATTCCCCGTTATTCTTTTATTGTTTTATTGTTATTGTTTTATTCCCCGGTTATTGTATTGTTTTACCCTTTTCAAGATAATTAATAAACAAAATGTCTTTAGCATCCCAAAACACCGATGCCATGACCTTTCCTGCTGAGGGAACCCACTTTGTCTTCTTTGGCGCTGAACAACCGGCTTCTGTCCACTGTTTTGACTGCTGTTTGGATTCTGGTGTGTACTGGTGAATCCAACTCTCATCCATAGTAATAAATCGACACACAAAATCAGTTTTATTCTTGTTAAAACGCTCCAAGCACTGTTCGGAAATTTTCATGCGAGTGAGTTTTTGATCTGCTGTGCGCAAGCACGGCACCCATCCTGCGCAAAGCGTTTTTCATTTGCAATTCTTCATGCAAAATATATCCTACACGTTCTTTTGAAATGCCTATAGTCTCAGTAATTTCACGCACTTCGACTCGCCGGTCATATAATTCCGTATCGTGCCCGATTTCTGGTGTTGTTACACTTTTTGGATGTGCTTCACGTGGATCATCTTCAAGACTGGTACGGCTACGTTTAAACTCGGCAGCCCATTTCTTAAATGTCGAAAACGAAGGAGAAGAGTGCCCATAAACTTTTCTGAACTTCGAATGAATTTCTTTTGGCGTTAAACTTTCTTTTACAAAGAATTTTATAACCTCACGATATTTAATTTTATCCATTTCAAGGAAAAAAAGACAACACTTTTGCTTCAGACAGCTGTATAAAACAACTACTTGATAGACTGACTTTTCACATAGATGCTTATAACAGATGTACCAACTTAGAAAAAAAAAATCTTGCCGATAATGGTGCCATCTATGGTCGAGGCCGAGAACTTCTCCGACTGTCCTCGTATTTACCTTCCTGTCTACACACAACACTAAAGGTTTGAACCTTTCGTAAGTGGTATCGACATTAAAAAAAAAAAAAAGTCTAGTATTGCACTATACATGAAAATCACTTGTGCAATACATTAGAATTATTTATTTATTTATTTATTTTTATCAGTATGGTCGTTTGAGAGTTGTTGGGAGCTGTAACTAAATACGAGACTTAGCCAGAATGTACCTGTAATTGTTTTAATGTTTCCGTTTATTAAATGTGGACAAAATAGTAAACAGGAAACACTTTATTGTTATTTAAATGATTTATCTCGTTATTTCGCTCATCTGTTTTCTTGTTGAATTATCGAATAAAAGCGGAGGAGGGGAGTGTTATGATTGACGCATATAACTTAAGAGGAGCTCACCAGGATATTTTTTAAATGGTTGAAAGAGGAAAGGGGATAGGGATAACAGGTAATTCTTGAAATTAATATGAAGGCATGGTGTATAAGACAGTAAATCAGTTGAATCACAAACATTGAATCAATTTAAGATGAGGTTATGGTAGATATTCTCTGTTAGAGTGCATCTTACTATTGCCTCCCTCGATGAGTCTTGACTCCAGGAAGTGTTTGTAACAATGGCCACTCTGATGACTACACACATCGAAAAAGAACAGCATGAATTCTAGTTTTAAGGGAGGTGTATCAAGTGCAAAAATTCAAACTTAAAGCTCGTTATGTTTACCAGTGGCGCACCCAGAATTGAATCTTGGGGGGGGGGGGGGGCGAGCACGCAAGATT